>NW_021304825.1:0-913 GCF_002162155.2 Triticum dicoccoides
TTCCTCCGGTAAACGGGAGTTGCATAATCTCATAGTCGTAGGAACATGTATAAGTCATGAAGAAAGCAATAGCAACATACTAAACGATCAGGTGCTAAGCTAATGGAATGGGTCATGTCAATCAGATCATTCTACTAATGATGTGACCTCGTTAATCAAATAACAACTCATTGTTCATGGTTAGGAAACATAACCATCTTTGATTAACGAGCTAGTCAAGTAGAGGCATACTAGTGACACTCTGTTTGTCTATGTATTCACACATGTATTATGTTTCCGGAAAATACAATTCTAGCATGAATAATAAACATTTATCATGATTATAAGGAAATAAATAATAACTTTATTATTGCCTCTAGGGCATATTTCCTTCAGTCTCCCACTTGCACTAGAGTCAATAATCTAGATTACACTGTAATGAATCTAACACCCATGGAGCTTTGGTGCTGATCATGTTTTGCTTGTGGAAGAGGCTTAGTCAACGGGTCTGCAATATTTAGATCCGTATGTATCTTGCAAATATCTATGTCTCCCACCTGGACTAGATCCCGGATGGAGTTGAAGCGTCTCTTGATGTGTTTGGTCCTTTTGTGAAATCTGGATTCCTTTGCCAAGGCAATTGCACCAGTATTGTCACAAAAGATTTTCATTGGACCCGATGCACTAGGTATGACACCTAGATCGGATATGAACTCCTTCATCCAGACTCCTTCATTTGCTGCTTCCGAAGCAGCTATGTATTCCGCTTCACATGTAGATCCCGCTACGACGCTTTGTTTAGAACTGCACCAACTGACAGCTCCACCGTTTAATGTAAACACGTATCCGGTTTGCGATTTAGAATCGTCCGGATCAGTGTCAAAGCTTGCATCAACGTAACCTTTTACGATGAGCTCTTTGTCACTTCCATATA
>NW_021304826.1:0-1214 GCF_002162155.2 Triticum dicoccoides
TCGAACTCCCACTTGAGCTCGTAATCGTCAACTGGAGCAGAAACACCTGGACCTGCATCTGGAGTTGTAGTATCTGTGAGCCACAGGGACTCAGCAATCTCACACCCACGCGATCAAAACTATTTAAGCTCATAGGAATGGATAAGGCAAAAATATGTGGAGCTGCAGCAAGCGACTAGCATATGTGGTGGCTAACTGATACGCAAAAGAGAGCGAGAAGAGAAGGCGAAGCACGAGCGAGAAGCTAAAGGAACATCCTGCGCAAGCATAACTCCAACACCGTGTCCACTTCACGGACTCCGCCGAGAAGGGGCCATCACGGTAACACACACGGTTGATTCATTTTAATTAAGTTTAGTTCAAGTACTCTACAACCGGACATTAACAAATTCCCATCTGCCCATAACCGCGGGCACGACTTTCGAAAGATCAATCCCTGCAGGGGGGTCCCAACTTAGCCCATAACAAGCTCTCACGGTCAACGAAGGAATAGACCTCCACCCAAGACACACCGATCAGACTCGGTATCTCGGTACAACAAGATGATTCGACAGGTTAAAACAAGTCCAGCAACACCGCCCGAATGTGCCGACAAATCCCGATAGGAGCTGCACATATCTCTTTCTCAGGGCACACTCAGATGAGCAATCCGTACAACTAAAACCAAACCTCGAGTTTCCCCGAGGGGGCGCTGCACAGGGCTCTAGTTCGGACCAACACTCAGAGGAGCACTGGCCCGTGGGGGGCTAAAATAAAGATGACCTTTGGGATCCGGAAACCCAAGGGAAAAAGAGGCTAGGTGGCAAATGGTAAAACCAATGTTGGGCATTGCTGGAAAAGCTTTAATCAAGGCGAACTATCAAGGGGTTCCCATTATAGCCCAACCGCGTAAGGGACGCACAATCCGGGAACATAACACCGGTATGACGGAAACTAGGGCGGCAAGAGTGGAACAAATCACTAGGCGAGAGGCCGAGCCTTCCACCCTTTACCAAGTATATAGATGCATTAAGATAACATAGCAATATAATGATATCCCAACAAGTAAATAAATGTTCCAACAAGGAACGGCTCCAATCTTCACCTGCAGCTAACAACGCTATAAGAAGGGCTGAGCAAAGCGGTAACATAGCCAATCAACGGTTTGCTAGGACAATGGTGGGTTAGAGGTTCAGCATGGCAATTGGGAGGCTGACAAGCAAAAGGTAGGCATC
>NW_021304827.1:0-1023 GCF_002162155.2 Triticum dicoccoides
TATATCCTATTCCAACTACTTGGGCTGCTTTGAAAACTGCTATGCGTACGCGTTGGGTTCCACCATATTATCAACGTGAATTGCTTCAAAAATTGCAGCGTCTAAGACAAGGGAAAAATTCTGTAGAAGAATATTATCAGGAATTACAAACTGGCATGATTAGATGTGGTATTGTTGAGGAGAATGAAGCTATGCTTGCACGTTTTCTGGGTGGATTAAATAGAGAGATTCAGACCATTCTAGACTATAAGGAGTATACTAATATCACTCGTTTATTCCATCTTGCTTGTAAAGCTGAACGTGAAGTGCGGGATCGACAAGCATTGGGGCGAACTAACTTTTCTGCAGGCCGACCTTCATCATGGACACCACGTGCATCTTCTACTTCAACTGCACCAGCACCTCCATCCGGTGCCACCTCCAGCCGTGATACAAGAAAACAGGCACAACCACCATTATCTGCCAAGAGCGCACCTGCGGGTCCTGCACAGCGTTCTTCTTCTTCCATGGCATCAACAGGGCACACAAGTGATATTATTTGTCGTCGTTGTAAGGGAGGAGGTCATTATGCAAGGGAATGCAAATCTCCGCGTGTGATGATTGCTACCGCGGATGGTGGATATGAGTCCGTTAGTGACTATGATGAAGAGACATTGGCTCTTATTACACGTGAAGAACATGGTGGAGATGATTCTGATCATGAGACGCAATACATGGCTCCTGAAGACGCTGACAGGTATGAATGTTTAGTTGCTCAACGTGTTTTGAGTGTGCAGGTCACACAAGCTGAGCAAAATCAGAGGCACAATTTGTTCCATACCAAGGGAGTTGTGAAGGAACGTTCTGTGCGCGTCATAATAGACGGAGGGAGCTGCAACAACTTGGCTAGCATGGAGATGGTGGAGAAGCTTTCTCTCACCACAAGACCACATCCACATCCTTACTACATCCAATGGTTCAACAACAGCGGCAAGGTTAAGGTAACACGTATTGTTCGTGTGCATTTTAGTATCTCTACATATG
>NW_021304828.1:0-2103 GCF_002162155.2 Triticum dicoccoides
GAAATGCTGTTAGAAGAGGGCTACTTGAGATAATTGTCAGATCTGCTACTCCGTTTAGCTTTTTGTCATTTTTGCCATGATTATTGTGTGCATGATATGCCCCTGTGCTCTACATATGTTTTGTTAAGGGTTTTGTCATCTTTCTAGAGGTGCAACCCATGTATTTTTGTGATGTGTGTGGTGACTAGTGCAAGCTTGCAAAGTGGTGCACTTGGTAATTCTGTTTTCAGGGACTTAGCATTTCCACTAAGTCCTTGATCTGTTTATCTCATGATGCCATATGTTCATGTTGTTTCCTAGTGATCCGTGCCTCTTTTGAGGATGATCAGTAAGGATGTTTTGTTAATATTGTAGTTCTCTATCCATCCATGTCTTTGTTTGCAATTATGGAGCACCCTAGCTTGAGTCAATCGAGCTCTACTTTTGCTACTTTGTGAATCTGGGCAGATTGTCAACTTGTTTGCAATTTTTCCGATGATGTTGTTGTTGATCCGTGCATGCTATGCTATTGTTCTTGCCATTTCTAGCTTGCATTTTGTGTGTTCTTAATGGGTGTATGCTTAGTTTGTCATGACTTGCTCCGTAGTGAGTGTATCGAGCTCGTAAACATGCCTACTTGAGTTATGTTTCAGCATGGGCCAGTTTTCACTAAGTCTGTGATCTGATTATGTTTTTGCTATGTTCACATGCTTGCAATTGTATTTTCTGATCCCTTTTGGCTCAACGTCACCAAGGGACTTTTTTAAGCTCTTTGAGTAGCTCCATGCCATGCTTTACTTTGCCATGTTCAGGTCCTGTAGCATATGGTTTTGTTGCTCCGAAGAGTGCTACCTGATCTGAAATTCCAGACAAGTGTTAATTTCACTAAGTCTGAGATCTGTTTGCCATATGCATTTTTGCCATGCTTGTTTGAACCTGTTAATGGATGAATTGGCCGTAGCTCAGTGCTAGACTTTTGTTAAGCATCTTGAATGCATCCCTGCCATGTATTTTGTTGTCATGTTTGGGTGCAATAGCATGTTCATCTCGTTGCATTTAGATGGCTACTTGCTGTAAATCGCAGACCGGTGTCATTTTTGAATCGCTTGCCATTTCCAAACCGTAACTCCGATTCCAGCATTCTTTATATCGTTTTCAAGTGATTTCATCTCATCTTTCCAGTGGCACACTTGGATTTCCATGTTGAGGCCAGGTTCTTGCATTTCCTGTCATATCTTGCATATGCATCCCGCATAGCATATCATCATTGCATCATATTGCTTGATCCTTGCACGTGGTTGATTGTATCCTTGTTGCTTGTTTGTCTTGTTTGGGTAGAGCCGGGAGACGAGTTCGCTAACGAGGAGCCCGTTGAGTTTGCTTTCGAGGATCCAGTCAACTCTGACAACTGTGCAGGCAAGATGATCATACCCTCGAAATCACTACTATCTTTGCTATGCTAGTTTGCTCGCTCTTTTGCTATGCCAATGCTACGATGCCTACCACTTGCTTTCAAGCCTCCCAAATTGCCATGTCAAACCTCTAACCCACCATGTCCTAGCAAACCGTTGATTGGCTATGTTACCGCTTTGCTCAGCCCCTCTTATAGCGTTGCTAGTTACAGGTGAAGATTGGAGGCCGTTCCTTGTTGGAACATTTATTTACTTGTTGGGTTATCATTATATTGCCATGTTATCTTAATGCATCTATATACTTGGTAAAGGGTGGAAGGCTCGGCCTCTCGCCTAGTGTTTTGTTCCACTCTTGCCGCCCTAGTTTCCGTCATATCGGTGTTATGTTCCCGGATTTTGCGTTCCTTACGCGGTTGGGTTATAATGGGAACCCCTTGATAGTTCGCCTTGATTAAAACTTTTCAAGCAATGCCCAACCTTGGTTTTACCATTCGCCACCTAGCCTCTTTTTCCCTTGGGTTTCCGGAGCCCGAGGGTCATCTTATTTTAACCCCCCCCCCCCCGGGCCAGTGCTCCTTTGAGTGTTGGTCCGACCGAGTAGACTGCGGGGCCACCTCAGGGCAACTTGAGGGTTGGTTTTACTCATAGGATGTCTCATCTGAGTGTGCCCTGAGAACGAGATATGTGCAGCTCCTATCGGGATTTGTTGGCA
>NW_021304829.1:0-1038 GCF_002162155.2 Triticum dicoccoides
AGAGTAAGATCCGCGCCAGAGTGGTACGGTAATCCTGTTCTGAAAGTCATGCTACTAGATCATGATGAAACCTACGAACTATGAAGAAGCGATGATGAGCCCAGATTCCGCAAAGTGGCTTGAAGCCATGAAATCTGAGATGGGATCCATGTATGAGAACAAAGTATGGACTTTGGTTGACTTGCCCGATGATCGGCAAGCAATTGAGAATAAATGGATCTTTAAGAAGAAGACTGACGCTGATGGTAATGTTACTGTCTACAAAGCTCGACTTGTCGCAAAAGGTTTTCGGCAAGTTCAAGGGATTGACTACGATGAGACCTTCTCACCCGTAGCGATGCTTAAGTCCGTCCGAATCATGTTAGCAATTGCCGCATTTTATGATTATGAAATTTGGCAGATGGATGTCAAAACTGCATTCCTGAATGGATTTCTGGAAGAAGAGTTGTATATGATGCAACCGAAAGGTTTTGTCGATCCAAAGGGAGCTAACAAAGTGTGCAAGCTCCAGCGATCCATTTATGGACTGGTGCAAGCCTCTCGGAGTTGGAATAAACGTTTTGATAGTGTGATCAAAGCATTTGGTTTTATACAGACTTTCGGAGAAGCCTGCATTTACAAGAAAGTGAGTGGGAGCTCTACAACATTTCTGATAAGTATATGTGAATGACATATTGTTGATCGGAAATAATGTAGAATTATTCTGTAAAGCATAAAAGGAGTGTTTGAAAGGAGTTTTTCAAAGAAAGACTTCGGTGAAGCTGCTTACATATTGAGTTTCAAGATCTATAGAGATAGATCAAGACGCTTGATAAGTTTTTTCAATGAGTACATACCTTGACAAGATTTTGAAGTAGTTCAAAATGGAACAGTCAAAGAAAGAGTTCTTGCCTGTGTTACAAGGTGTGAAGTTGAGTAAGACTCAAAGCCCGACCACGGCAAAAAATAGAAAGAGAATGAAAGTCATTTCCTATGCCTCAGTCATAGGTTCTATAAAGTATGCCATGCTGTGTACCAGATCTATTGTATACCCTGCAC
>NW_021304830.1:0-1587 GCF_002162155.2 Triticum dicoccoides
AGGCAAGCAGGGAGGCTGGTGGCGTGGCGCGGTGGCGCGCGCGCGCGCCGGGCACGCTCCCCTCCCTCTGTTGAGGACGAAGACGACAGAGGAGGAGGCGGGCTGGGCTGCCTGCTGGCTGGGCCGGCCTGCTGCTGCTGGGCCAAAGGCGCCAGGTTGAAGCCCAGGTAAGGTTTTCCTGTTTTATTTCTTTTTCTAAATTTTCTAACATTTGTTTTGATTTAATAAAATACTAAATCAACTTATTACCTTATGCCAATTTTTGCAGGAGCTAGATATATTATTCCAGAGCTCCTTTATAAATGGCATAATTTTTGGACCATATTTCATATATATAACAATATATATCCAAAGCAAATAATTATCGGATTAATCTAAATGGCCAAAATTAAATATCCATGAGCTCCTAAAAATATTGGTTTGATTTTTATCTCTGTCCAATATTTTCAGAGGGCAACATGAGCATTTTCTTGGACCCTTTTGGAAAAAATTTTATTTGGGTCATTTTCAAAAATGATTCTGAGGGTTCCACCAATCCTCATTTCAAATTTAAATGAAATTTAAATATGATGCACAAATGGCTAGCTAGTCTAAGTCATACCAGACTAGGGATGTGACATCTAAGTGAAGCACATAGAGCAAAATTATAACGCTCAAAAGATATAAGTGAAGCACATAGAGCAAAACTACTTAGCTCAAAAGATATAAGTGAAGCATATAGAGCAAAACTACTTAGCTCAAAAGATATAAGTGAAGCATATAGAGTATTCTATCAAATTTTAATTCATGCATGGCTCTCTCAAAAGGTGTGTACAGCAAGGATGATTGTGGCATACTAACAAACGAAGAAACAAATAATACAAGACGCTCCAAGCAAAACACATACCATGTTGGTGAATAAAAATATAGCTCCAAGTAAATTACCAATGGAAGTGGACGAAAAGAGGGGATGCCTTCCGGGGCATCCCCAAGATTTGACTTTTTGGTGTCCTTGGATTCTCTTGGGGGTGCCATGGGCATCCCCAAGATTAGGCTCTTGCCACTCCTTGTCCCATAATCCATCAGAAGAATTCACCCAAAACTTGAAAACTTCACAACACAAAACTCAAAATAGAAAACTCGTGAGCTCCGTTAGCGAAAGAAAACAAAAGACCACTTCAAGGTACTGTAATGAACTCATTCTTTATTTATATTGGTTTTAAACCTACTGTATTCCAACTTCTCTATGGATTATAAACTATTTTACTAGCCATAGATTCATCAAAATAAGCAAACAACACACGAAAAACAGAATCTGTCAAAAACAGAACAGTCTGTAGTAATCTGTATCTAGCGCAAGATCTGGAACCCCAAAAATTATAAAATAAATTTATTTACTTGAAGAATTTATCTATTAATCATCTGTAAAAAAGAATTAACTAAATATCACTCTTCAAATAAAAATGACAGCAGTTCTCGTGAGCGCTAAAGTTTCTGTTTTTTACAGCAAGTTCAACAAGACTTTCCCCAAGTCTTCCCAACGGTTCTACTTGGCACAAACACTAATTAAACACAAAAAACACAACCAAAACAAAGGCTAGATAATTT
>NW_021304831.1:0-931 GCF_002162155.2 Triticum dicoccoides
TACATCACCTCCACTTGGGCCCATTGGCCTTGTACGACCTAGATTTAGTTTTAGGCTGCCTTGGGACGTCCTCCCACCTCCTTGGCCGCCACCCCTTGCTCCTATATAAGTAGATCCATCTAGTAGCTTTTCCTTGGGTTTTGTTTAGATTAAAAGTTCGCCATAGCTGCAACTTCGCGTACTTCGTTTGTGTTCAACGACCAGACAAAGGCGTCACAGAACCCCACCTTGATCAATAAAGCTTTCATCTTATATTCGCAATATCCAGATTGCAATCTTAGTTTCTTGCTTGTTCTTTGTTTGCTCGCAGGAAACAGACCCTCGTGGTCAGGTTGATCGTGCTCCGGCGTGGTCAATAACCTCTCGGAGTTGGTTTAGCGATTGCTAAGGCGCGACGTCCTCGCACGTTCGTAGTCGGATCGTCAAAGTCGACTGCCACCAAAGCGATATCCATCATCTCATCGAAAGATCGGGACCCTCGCCTCTATCAAGTGGTATCAGTTTTCAGGTTGCTCGGTGAGAATTTCCAGTTTTTCCTAGATTAGATTTATTTTGTTACCTATTATCCAAGAAAAAGCCACAAAACAAAAGTTAGATCTATTCATCCTTTGTCCTGGCCAGACTGAGCCTTTGCAATTTTCTTTTCATTGTTTGCATTATTGAATTATCGGTTGCATCGCCGTGTCGAGTTGCTGGTCTTAGTGTCTAGTTCCTTTAGAGTTTCGAGTTCTGTTCACATTAGTCACGCAGCCGCTGCATCATTATCCCATCCGCTGTCCACCATCCCATCCACCAATTTCCACCACGTGCTACGCACTGTTTATTGTCATAATCATAGTTGAGGTCACTCACATCTTTGCCAGATCGAATCTGCATCTTATCTAGTTTGTCTTGGAAAGAGGGAGAAAAAGAAGATAAAGAAAAAAAAAGA
>NW_021304832.1:0-1586 GCF_002162155.2 Triticum dicoccoides
TGCAGCAATGAGGATAATCCTCAGGTTACGGACCCAGTCCGTGTAATTGCTACCATCATCTTTCAACTTTGCTTTCTCAAGGAACGCATTAAAATTCAACGGAACAACAGCACGAGCCATCTATCTACAAACAAACATAGACAAGCAAAATACTATCAGGTACTAAGTTCATGATAAATTTAAGTTCAATTAATCATATTACTTAAGAACTCCCACTTAGACAGACATCTCTCTAGTCATCTAAGTGATCACGTGATCCAAATCAACTAAACCATGATCGATCATCACATGAGATGGAGTAGTTTTCAATGGTGAACATCACTATGTTGATCATATCTACTATATGATTCATGTTCGACCTTTCGGTCTCCGTGTTCCGAGGCCATATCTGCATATGCTAGGCTCGTCAAGTTTAACCTGAGTATTCCGCGTGTACAAAACTGGCTTGCACCCGTTGTAGATAGACGTAGAGCTTATCACACCCGATCATCACGTGGTGTCTGGGCACGACGAACTTTGGCAACGGTGCATACTCAGGGAGAACACTTCTTGATAATTTTAGTGAGAGATCATCTTAAAATGCTACCATCAATCAAAGCAAGATAAGATCCATAAAGGATAAACATCACATGCAATCAATATAAGTGATATGATATGGCCATCATCATCTTGTGCTTGTGATCTCCATCTCCGAAGCACCGTCGTGATCACCATCGTCACCGGCGCGACACCTTGATCTCCATCATAGCATCGTTGTCGTTACCCCATCTATTGCTTCTATGACTATCGCTACCGCTTAGTGATAAAGTAAAGCAATTACAGGGCGTTTGCATTTCATACAATAAAGCGACAACCATATGGCTCCTGCCAGTTGCCGATAACTTCGGTTACAAAACATGATCATCTCATACAATTAAATATAGCATCACGTCTTGACCATATCACATCACAACATGCCTTGCAAAAACAAGTTAGATGTCCTCTACTTTGTTGTTGCAAATTTTACGTGGCTGCTACGGGCTTAGCAAGAACCGTTCTTACCTACGCATCAAAAACCACAACGATAGTTCGTCAAGTTGGTGCTCTTTTAACCTTCGCAAGGACCGGGCGTAGCCACACTCGATTCAGCTAAAGTGAGAGAGACAGACACCCGCCAGCTACCTTTAAGCACGAGTGCTCGTAACGGTGAAACCAGTCTCGCATAAGCGTACGCGTAATGTCGGTCCGGGCCGCTTCATCTCACAATACCGCCGAACCAAAGTATGACATGCTGGTAAGCAGTATGACTTGTATCACCCACAACTCACTTGTGTTCTACTCGTGCATATAACATCAACGCATAAAACCTAGGCTCGGATGCCACTGTTGGGGAACGTAGTAATTTCAAAAAAATTTCCTACGCACACGCAAGATCATGGTGATGGCATAGCAACGAGAGGGGAGAGTGTTCGTTCACGTACCATCGTAGACCGTAAGCGGAAGCGTTAGCACAACGCGGTTGATGTAGTCGTATGTCTTCACGATCCGACCGATCCAAGCACCGAACGTACGGAGCCTCCGAGTTCAGCACACGTTCAGCTCGATGA
>NW_021304833.1:0-486 GCF_002162155.2 Triticum dicoccoides
CAGATAAGTGACTTTAGGCTCGTAAGCCTTCATTTGAGAGGAGCTCGAAGTGGTCAGCGCAGCAGCGCTTATAAACCACTGTTGAGCCCTCTCGGCTAGCGAGGTGGGACTAAACATCCCACCGCACAGCGCCAGCACAAGGCCTTTGGTCCCGGTTGGTGCCACCAACCGGGACTAAAGGGGTGCATTGGTACCGGTTCGTGGAACAAATTGGGACCAATGCCCCCCTTTAGTCCCGGTTGGTGCCACCAACCGGGACCAAAGACCGCCGCTTCCCGTCCTTTGGGCTGCTGAAAAGAGGCCTTTGGTCCCGGTTGGTGGCACCAAATGGGACTAAAGGGGGCATTGGTCCCGGTTTGTGCCACGAACCGGGACCAAAGCCTTTGCTATATAAGCAACACTTGGGAAATTTTCAAATTTCCCTCACCAGTTGCCCCCGACGACGCCGACGACCTCCTCGAAGCCGACAGGCTACCCGTGCTCGCC
>NW_021304834.1:0-1342 GCF_002162155.2 Triticum dicoccoides
GTTTGACTCTCCCTGGTAATCGCTCTATCCAAGCTTTGAGAGTTTTTGACTACAACGGTTGCCGATCACCGCCTGCTGCTGGGTAAGAACTGGTAAGAATTTGAGATTTGCTTGACGGATTTGTGACACCCACCACCACCACTTGTTCGTAGTCTGTAGGATCATATTCTTGTGTGTTTCTATTGCTGCTAACCATGCCAGGATCACAAGCCAACGAGATTGACTGGGAGAATTTATCGAACAAGGAGCTTCATGATAAGTTTCAGCAAATGATGACTGAACAGGTGCAAGATGTGCTGAACAATTTTGAAGAGGCCATGGAGAAGATCACTGGCTTTGAGAAGACGTTCGAAACAAAGCTCGATAACAAGTTTAATGAATTGCTCGCGCGTCTTCCACCACCACCATCCGCTGCAGCTAACGCACCTCTCCAACAGCAACAACAACGACTACCTCCACGTCGCGAAGCAGACCTCCGCCGAGCAAGCCGTGTTCCTCTTGCGTTTGGCCAAACTGTTGGTGCTGCTGTTGATACTTCGGTGGCTCCTGCTGCTGATGCGGAGGAGGATGATTATGTGGGAGATTATGAGGATGAGGTTGATCAAAATCAACACTACGTGCAGCCACCTGTACCACCACCAGCAGGTCGACCTCAGGTATATATTCGTAATGGTAGGCCTGCACCACCACCTCAGGTACGAGATGATGTCCATATTCCTAAACTGAAATTGAATATTCCACCATTTGAGGGTAGATATGTTCCTGATATATATCATACTTGGGAGTTAGAAACTGAACAACGATTTACATGTTTACAATATCCTGAGGAGAGACGAGTTGCTGCTGCTGTTTGTGCTTTCACTAGTTTTGCATGTGTATGGTGGTCTGAACATTGTAGATTATATCCTATTCCAACTACTTGGGCTGCTTTGAAAACTGCTATGCGTACGCGTTGGGTTCCACCATATTATCAACGTGAATTGCTTCAAAAATTGCAGCGTTTAAAACAAGGGAAAAATTCTGTAGAAGAATATTATCAGGAATTACAAACTGGCATGATTAGATGTGGTATTGTTGAGGAGAATGAAGCTATGCTTGCACGTTTTCTGGGTGGATTAAATAGAGAGATTCAGACCATTCTAGACTATAAGGAGTATACTAATATCACTCGTTTATTCCATCTTGCTTGTAAAGCTGAACGTGAAGTGCAGGATCGACAAGCATTGGGGCGAACTAACTTTTCTGCAGGCCGACCTTCATCATGGACACCACGTGCATCTTCTACTTCAACTGCACCAGCACCTCCATCCGGTGCCACCTCCAGCCGTGATACAAGAAAACA
>NW_021304835.1:0-859 GCF_002162155.2 Triticum dicoccoides
TTTAATTAAAACTTAATTAAAACTAATCCTGTTTAAATAACAGGGCTGGGCCCCACCTGTCATTGACTCAGGGGAGTCAACCAGGGCCCACCCGTGGTCAAAGTTAATGTCGGCTGCCGGCGTTTAGTCGCCGGCGAGCCCGACGCGGCGGCGGAAGTGGTTTTGGTCATTTCGGCCACCAAACGGACCGCGGAGACCACCGGAGTGGAGCTGAGGCCAACCCGCAGCTCTTGGCGGAGCCCGTTGGGGTCGGGGTGGCCGGAGTCGACGGCGGCGAGCTCGGCTGCGGCCGCCGGGGTTCGGTCGTGCACGGGAACGGTGCTGGAGCTCGAAGTCGAGCAAAGCGAGGCGCTAGGGATGCTTTACGGGGTCTTGCGAACTCGTTGGACTCGCCGGGGTGACCAAATGGTCACCGGAGCTGCGTCGACGGCGAGCTCGGCGACGGCGGAGGTTCGGCCATGGTGGGGAGGAGGCTACGGTGGGGAAACGAGGGGAAGGAGAGGGGGAAACGGTGGCGTAGCTCACCGCGGTTGCAGTGGGCGTCGAAGCGGGCTCGGGGACGCGCTGGAGACGGCGAATTCGACGGCGACGGTGGTCGGAGCCCGAAGAGGGGAACGGCGACGTGGCGGCGATGCAGGGCTTCCGGGGAGCTGTGGAGCGGTGGGGAGGAAGAGGGAGTCGAGGCAGAGCTCCTGAGCTAGTCGGGGAAGCGAGGGGTGGCCGGAGATGGCTGCTATGGCGAACGGCGGCGACGGTGGTGTTCGGCCGTGTGAGAGAGAGAGCGAGGGAGAGGAGGGGAGAGCCGGGGGAGAGTGAGAGAGAGCAGGGGGGATCGGGACGGCCTGCGGGGGTCGTCCAC
>NW_021304836.1:0-1929 GCF_002162155.2 Triticum dicoccoides
CCACCCCTCGCTCCCCCGACTAGCTCAGGAGCTCCGCCTCGACTCCCTCTTCCTCCCCACCGCTCCATAGCTCCCCGGAAGCCCTGCATCGCCGCCACGTCGCCGTTCCCCTCTTCGGGCTCCGACCACCGTCGCCGTCGAATTCGCCGTCTCCAGCGCGTCCCCGAGCCCGCTTCGACGCCCACTGCAACCGCGGTGAGCTACGCCACCGTTTCCCCCTCTCCTTCCCCTCGTTCCCTCACCGTAGCCACCTCCCCACCACGGCCGAACCTCCACCGTCGCCGAGCTCGCCGTCGACGCAGCTCCGGTGACCATTTGGTCACCCCGGCGAGTCCAACGAGTTCGCAAGACCCCGTAAAGCATCCCTAGCGCCTCGCTTTGCTCGACTTCGAGCTCCAGCACCGTTCCCGTGCACGACCGAACCCCGGCGGCCGCAGCCGAGCTCGCCGCCGTCGACTCCGGCCACCCCGACCCCAACGGGCTCCGCCAAGAGCTGCGGGTTGGCCTCAGCTCCACTCCGGTGGTCTCCGCGGTCCGTTTGGTGGCCGAAATGGCCAAAACCACTCCCGCCGCCGCGTCGGGCTCGCCGGCGGCTAAACGCCGGCAGCCGACTTTGACTTTGACCACGGGTGGGCCCTGGTTGACTCCCCTGAGTCAATGACAGGTGGGGCCCAGCCCTGTTAATTAAACAGGATTAGTTTTAATTAAATTTTAATTAAAATAATCACCCTGACATGCGGGACCCACTGTCAGGTTTGACCTGGACCAGTTCCGTTGACCTGCTGACGTCACACTGACGTCAGGCTGACGCAGTAATTGATTTTCTGGATTTAAATTAAATCAGGGAATTCCAGAATATTATTTAAACTTCAAAAATTCATAACTTTTATTCTGTAACTCCAAATTGGACAAATTATATATGAAAAATGATCAGAAAAATCCAATCTATCCGTCTGTACTATTTTCATGCATGATCAAACAAGTTAAATTGATGTTTTAAGCAGAACAAGGAAAAGCACTTTAAAAGGCCATATTTGAATTTGAAATTTGAATCTTTGATTCAAATTTGTTCAAACCCTTCTGGCTTTAGTTGCATTAGCCCAATACACTCATATTGCCATGTTTCATGCATGCATCATATTGTTGCACATTGTTTGGTGATGCTTGTGTATCGATGCCCTTGCGACAGGTTCTGTCCCCGAGGAGTACCGTGATTATCCTAACGAAGAACCGTATCCGTGCATCGAACCATCAGGCAAGCAACCAACCATTTGATCATATCGATACAATCCCATGTTCTCGCTCCTGCTCTCTTTTACTGCATTAAGACAACGCGATTCAAACTGCTGTGTGCTACGGTAGTTGAACCCATTTCCTCTGCATGACCTGTCATTGCCACAGTAACTAGATGAAACCCACTAGCATGTGTAGGAGTTGCTTGAGCCATATGTATGTGTTGTTCCTACCTTGCTATGCCTGTGTCACATCCCTAACTTCTGGCATTGCTCTAGGTTAGCTTCATGTGTGCATCATGTCTATATTTTTGAAACTTGAATTGAGGAATATTGGAAGCCTCAAAACCCTAAATAAAAGAGGGGCAAAAACCCTAGAAATCTCATTCATTGCTCCAAAATGCTCCTCTTAAATGTTTGATAATTTTTGGTAAGGGTTCTGGTCCCAACCAAAATATTGAACATTTTTAAGGAGTTATTTTTGGGACTTTGAATTTAATTCATTAGTTATTTGAATTTGAATTATATTCATATAATTAGAATATAATTTCAAATATCCCTGAAATATTTTATAAGCTTTTGGAAAAGTCCATCTAGCAATATAAAATATTCAGTGGAGTTTTTGGCATTGTTTGAATTATTTTTAAAATTCAAAACAGTGGCAAAATAATTTAAATAAAACAAAAACAGAAGAAAA
>NW_021304837.1:0-1236 GCF_002162155.2 Triticum dicoccoides
AATTGTTGATCTCGGAACCTTGATATTGTGCTTCTGAGTGGTTATGCCACCATTTTTGTGATTGTCTCAAATCTTTTTGAGCAATTATAGCCGTTATGCTGTCCGAGTCATCCCAGGTTTCTAAATAGTCCGATGCATTTGCAAATCCCTTCCTTCTGTTTCCGATGTTCCCATGGGCCAGATTAACCACACTAATCGGTGTGTTGAGGTAATTATTGCCTCGACATATATGTTGGAATTATTATTATGACCCTAAGTGCTTAGGGGATCATCTAGTGGTCTAGCCATGATTTGTGTCCTAGTGTGAAGATTCTGGCCTTTATTCTCGGAAGCATCCCGTGATGCTACTTAGTAGTAGGTATTCTACTCCTGGGTTCTGAACCCGAGATTCACTCCACCTACTTCGTGTTGATAGTAACTGTTAGTGCCTTCAGGATATTAGTAACCTTTGCGATAGTCCTTGAAGTCCGTGGTATCTTCTTCTTCCAAATACCATGAACTACTTATGGCAAATGTTCCTCGCTGATCGAAAGATCACAATTAGAGTACTCTTGAGGAGATCTCCATTCATAAATCGTGACTCTGCCAGTCCTACCTCTCTGCATGGGTTATCTGGAAGAAATGTTGAATTCGTTCGACATGCCAAACCATGCATCCACAACTTAGAAAATCGTGTGTTCCTTTGAGTTGTCCCTCTTTAGTTGTCTACTGACCTTCGTCTATCAATTGATAGTCAAGAGTATGCGTGCGTTCGTTTATCGATACCTATTACTCTGGTGGTCCGTCAAGCCATTCTATCGCAGAATGACTAGGAGAAACAAACTCCAGTACCTCTTCCATATCCAGGATTGGGTCAAAGAAGTTGTGCTCCGCAGATCAAATTGCTAATCCAGCTTTTGTTCTGTTCTACCTTGGAGTATTACCATCTTTATATCGGGATTGTTATAGGAATTGCACACCATCCCATGAACTCTTGGTACAGTGATACTTCTTGCCATCACTGTTCATTCCTCGGCCCTCGTGTTGATGCAACCGGAATACCGACAAATGAATTGTGATGTGTGAAATCAATACTCCCAGCAACCTCGTTGCTTGGTAGTTAAAGGATAATAATTTCATTCTTAGCATGTTGGTTTTTGAATCATCCTTCTACGACTTATCGTGCTACCTAGTTCTTATTTCGGTGCACCCTTCGATTGATGAGTTAGGATCTTGTCAAGTCCTCACTCATTTGAT
>NW_021304838.1:0-850 GCF_002162155.2 Triticum dicoccoides
TGAAATCACTCCGGGACTCCAAAACAGTGAGTAATAGTCCATGAAACGGGCCAGAATCGGCCAAAACTGTCAGTGTTGATGACCGACACGTAAACATACCTTGGGGTTCAACAAGCATGGAAATCACTGTGGGACCCCAAAACGGTGAGTAATAGTCCATGAAACAGGGCAGAATCGGCCAAAACTGCGAGTGTTGATGATCAACACGTAAACGCACCCCAGGGTTCGTTAATCGTGGAAGTCACTCCGAGACCCCAAAACAGTGAGTAATAGTCCATGAAATGGGCCAGGATCGGCCAAAACTGTCAATGTTGATGACCTACACGTAAGCCCACGTTGGGGTTCAACAAGCATGGAAATCACTTTGTGACCCCAAAACAGTGTGTAATAGTCCACGAAACTTGTCAGAATCAACAAAAACCGCGAGTCTTGATGACCGACACGTAAACGCACCCCAGGGTTTGTTAATCAATGAAATCGCTCCGGGCCCCGAAAACAGTGAGTAATAGTCCATGAAATGGGCCAGAATCGGCCAAAACTATGGGCGTTGTTGACCGTCACGTAAGCACACCTTGGGGTTCGACAAGCATGGAAATCACTTTGGGACCCCAAAACGGTGAGTAATAGTCCATGAAACGGGTCAGAATCGACAAAAACCGCGAGTGTTGATGACCGACAAGTAAACCCACCCCAGGGTTCGTTAATCGTGGAAATCACTCCAGGACCCCAAAACAGTGAGTAATAGTCCATGAAATGGGCCAGGATCGGCCAAAACTGTCAATGTTGATGACCTACACGTAAGCCCACCTTGGGGTTCAACAAGCACAGAAATCACTTTTTGACCCCAAAA
>NW_021304839.1:0-1454 GCF_002162155.2 Triticum dicoccoides
GCCTGGAACACCATAGTGTGATGGTGTGTCCGAACATCATAACTGCACCCTATTGGATATGATGCATACCATGATGTCTCTTATCGAAGTACCACTATAGTTTATGGGTTAGGCATTAGAGACAACCACATTCACTTTAAATAGGGCACCACATAATTCCGTTGAGATGACACCGTATGAATTATGGTTTAGAGAAACCTAAGCTGTCATTTCTTAGAAGTTTGGGGCTGCGACGCTTATGTGGAAAAGCTTCAGGATTGATAAGCTCGAACCCAAAGCGGATAAAATGCATCTTCATAGGACACCCAAAACAGTTGGGTATACCTCCTGTCTCAGATCCGAAAGCAATAAGGGATTGTTTCTAGAATCGGGTCCTTTCTCGAGGAAAAGTTTCTCTCGAAAGAATTGAGTGGGAGGATGGTGGAGACTTGATGAGGTTATTGAACCATCACTTCAACCAGTGTGTAGCAGGGCACAGGAAGTTGTTCCCGTGGCACCTACACCAATTGAAGTAGAAGCTTATGATAGTGATCATGAAACTTCAAATCAAGTCACTCCCAAACCTCGTGGGATGACAAGGATGCGTACTACTTCAGAGTGGTACGTGATCCTGTCTTGAAGGTCATGTTGCTAGACAACAATGAACCTACGAGCTATGGAGAAGCGATGGTGGGCCCGGATTCCGATAAATGGCTCAAGGCCATAAAACCCGAGAGAGGATCCATGTATGAAAACAAAGTGTAGACTTTGGAAGAACTACTTGATGGTCGTAAGGCTGTTAGGTACATATGGATTTTAAAAGGAAGACGGACAATGATGGTAAATGTCACCATTAAGAAAGCTCGACTTGTCGTTAAGATGTTTTCCGACAAGTTCAAGGAGTTGACTACGATGAGACTTTCTCACTCGTAGCGATGCTAAGAGTCTGTTGGAATTATATTAGCAATTACTGCATCATTTATGAAATCTTGCAGATAGGATGTCAAAACATTGTTTCCTCGACGATTTTTGAGGAAAGGTTGTATGTGATACAACCGGAAGGTTTTGTCTATCCTGAAATATGCTAATAAGTATGCAAAGCTCCAGCAATCCTTCTGAGGACTGGAGTGAGCATCTCGGAGTTGGAATGTATGCTTGATGATGATCAAAGATTTTGGGTGTATACAAAGTTTATGAGAAACTTGTATTTCCAAAGAAGTGAGTGGGAGCACTATAGAATTTCTGATGAGTATATGTTGTTGACATATTAATGATCAGAAATGACGTAGAATTTCTGGAAAGCATATAGGGTTATTTGGAAAGTGTTTTCAATGGAAAACCTGGATTAAGCTACTTGAACATTGAGCATCAAGATCTATAAGGATAGATCAAAACGCTTAATAGTACTTTCAAATGAGCACATGCCTTGACGTGATCTTGAAGGTGTTCAAGATGGATCAGTCAAAGAAGGAGTT
>NW_021304840.1:0-721 GCF_002162155.2 Triticum dicoccoides
CTTTTTTACACCGCAACCTGTAAGCCCGACCCAAGCACAACCCAAGACCTGAAAATTACTCATTTTCGACACCGCCACGTGTAAGCCCGACCGAAACACAACCCGAGGCCAGAAAATTACTCCTTTTCGACACCCCCACGTGTAAACGCGACCGAAACATAATCCGAGGCCTGAAAATTACTACTTTTCGACACCACAACATGTAAGCCCGACCGAAACACAACCCGATGCCTGAAAATTACAACATTTCGACACCACAATGTGTAAGCCTTACCAGAACATAACCCGATGCCTGGAAATTACAAGTTTTCGACACTGCCACGTGTAAGCCTGACCCAAATACAACCCTCTGCCTGAAAATTACTCCTTTTCGACACCGCCACATGTAAGCCAAACGCTAGTCTGAAGCCCAATACTACGGCCCGAACAACATTTTTCATCCATTCCAAGTGTAACTCCCTACCGCATGCTAGCCTGAAGCCCAAAAGAATGGCCCGGATGACACTTTTTTAACGTCTCCATGTGTAAGGCCAGCTTGAGACACGAAAATTACTTATTTTCGACACAACCACGTGCAAGCCCTACCCAATCACAACCCGAGGCCAGAAAATTACTCCTTTTCGACACCACCACGTGTAAGCCCGACCCAAACACAACCCGAGGCCTGAAAATTACTCCTTTTCGACACGGCCACGTGTAAGCCCGACCCAAACACAACCCA
>NW_021304841.1:0-1065 GCF_002162155.2 Triticum dicoccoides
ATTATACATGCAGAATGAAGATTAAGGAATGCAGAGTAAGGAACATCCATGATGTTGGGTTCATTGACCCACACATCGTTAATGGATATGTGTTGGAGCATCACCCCGCCGACATGGAGGCAGACCTGTGGCAGTTTCTTACAAAGCAGGAACTCAAAAGTGATATTCTATTTCCTTACCATTTTGGGTGAGTGTTTCTGTCTTGAGCACATTCTCTTTTGTTTACTCCATGCATGGTATGTGGCCGGCTAATCGATGAGTTATGCATGACGTACTGTGCATGTATCGTGTCCGCAGGTTCCACTGGATTCTGCTAGTAATTAAAGTTGACACCTCAGAATGTCTCGTCCACGACTCTCTGAATAAGGATCCAAAGCTTTGGGTCGACATGAGAAGAATGCTGCAGAAGTAATTATTTTCATTCATTTGCGCTCTATATCGATCGGCCTATTTCGTTCATTTCCTAATATCAAGTAACTAATAATTCTCTTGTTCATTTAATTTTCTTTGCCTCGTAGGGTTTGGAGACGGTTCGTAGATACAAAGGTCGGTGAATTCAAAAAAGAGCTAGAATTCAAAAGGGCAAAGGCTAAGAATGGTGAGGATATTCAGCCAGCGAGGACCAATCTATGTGCATACTATGTCTGTGAGATGATCCGGAGATACACCTCTGAGCGAGTTCCGAGTGATACCAATGCTCAGAGGAATAACCTCCGGATGATGCTTAGTCCAGAAGCTCGCTTCCGACCACTTCAAGAGGAACTAGCTGGATGGTTCAGGAGGGAAGTCCTCCATCCTAAAGGAGAACACATTACGAGGACGTAGAACTTTATATGCATTAAATTATGTATGGAAACTTGTTCAAAATTGTATATGGTCATCCGATGATATTGAATATATATTGTATATTCCTCTTGAATTCTTTTTGGTTCTAATTTCAAATTTGTTTGAAATTGTACATTCATATGCATCTATGTAGTACCGTAGAATATGTGAAACTCCTTCAAAATTAAAATACAGCACAAAAGAAATAAAACAATACAAATTAAACAGAAAACAGGTTTA
>NW_021304842.1:0-793 GCF_002162155.2 Triticum dicoccoides
CTGTGGAATAATACCACTAGTTCCTACAAAAATTGGCATAAGAAAATAAATTGGTTTAGTATTTTTATTAAATCAAAACAAATGTCAGAAAATAGAAAAGAAAAAGAAATGGAAAAACCTTACCTGGGCCACCTACCTGCAGCCGCACCGGCCCAGCTCATGTTCGGGCCCAGCCCACCAGGGGCTCCCCCTGTCGTCTTCTACCTCCTGCCAGTGGGTAGGAGGGCGTGTGTTCGCCGCACGCCGGCACGCACCGGCCACCTCCTACCTCTCTGCTTGTCTCCCCGTCGCCCTAAGGATGCCACGCACCCCCTGTACTGCTCTCTCTCTCTCCCGTGCTTCTCCCCTTCTCTGCTCTCTCTCTCTCTCTCGCCCGAGAATCGCCGTCGCTGCCGCTCGCTGTTGCCGCGCCCACCGCCACGGCGTCGGCTCTCCTACGTGCCCAAGAGCTTCGGCGCGCCTCCCTCGTCCTCTCCGTCGAGCCACGCACCTCCGGACGGCCTCCATCGTCACCACTGTCATCTTCTTCACCGCCGGCCGCCGTGGATCTCCATCGCCCGCACGTCGCCGTCCGGCCGTCCCCGAGCCCGCTTCAACGCTTGTTGCAACCTCTGTGAGCTGCTGCTCCTCCTCCCCCTCTTCGTTCTCGCCCTCGCAAACCGCAGCCGCATCCCCGCTCGCGCCCAAACACCGGCCGCCGCCGCGAGCTCTGCTCCGGCAAGCTCCACCACCCCCACGATCTCCTGCGCGTCCCACTGGATGCGCGCGAGCCTGGGCTCCTCGTAGGTGGTCT
>NW_021304843.1:0-1585 GCF_002162155.2 Triticum dicoccoides
GTAATACCTCCCTTTTTAGGGACACAATGGAAAGGGCTTACCCATTCACTATCAGCAACGGGATAAATAATACCTGCCTCAAGGAGTTTTAGTATCTCCTTTCTTACCACTTCCTTCATTTTGGGATTTAATCGTCTTTGAGGATCTCTAACTGGTTTGGCATCTTTCTCCATTGAAATTTTGTGTTGACATAATGTGGGACTAATGCCCTTAAGATCATCCAGGGTATATCCAATTGCAGCTCGGTGCTTCTTCAGAGTTTTCAATAATCTTTCTTCTTCTTTCTCTGAAAGGTTAGCACTAATAATAACATGATATATTTCTTTCTCATCAAGATAAGCATACTTAAGATTATCAGGTAATGGTTTGAGTTCAAACACGGGATCACCCTTGGGTGGAGGGGGATCCCCAAGAATTTCAACGGGAAGATTATGTTTTAGCATAGGTTCTTGTTTAAGAACACTTCATCTATTTCTTCCCTTTCTTTCATAAACATATCGTTTTCATGGTCTAGCAAATATTGTTCTAACGGATCAGTTGGAGGAACAGCAATGGAAGCAAGACCAATAATTTCATCCTTACTAGATGGTTCCTTTTCACGATGTTGTCTACTAAACTTAGCAAAATTAAACTCATGAGACATACCATCTAAGCCAACAGTGACAATATTCTTTTCACAATCAATCTTAGCACTAGCAGTATTCAAGAAGGGTCTACCAAAAATAATGGGACAAAAATCATCTTGTGGGGAACGAAGAACAAGAAAATCAGCAGGGTATTTAATCTTCCCACACCAGACTTCAACATCTCTAACAATCCCAATAGGTTTAATGGTGTCCCTATTGGCAAGCTTAATAGTAACATCAATATCTTATAATTCAACAGGTGCAATATCGTGCATAATTTCTTTATAAAGATCATAAGGTATCACATTAGCACTAGCACCCATATCACATAAGCCATGGTAACAATGATCTCCTATTTTAACAGAAATAACAGGCGTGCCTACAACAGGTCTACGTGTCTTAGTATCGGGTCTAGCAATATTAGCAGTTTCACCCAAGAAAGAGATAACATGCCCATCTAAATCCTCATCCAAGAGATCTTTAATCCTAGCAATACCAGGTTCAACATTAATTTGCTTAGGAGGTGTATAAGTCCTAGTATTACTCTTACGAACAACAGTCGAAGTTTAACATGATCTTTTATCCTAACAGGAAAAGGAGGTTTTTCAACATAAGGAGCAGGAATAATAGGATCACTAAATGTAATAGTCTTCTCTTCGACTATAATAGGTGCAACTACTTTCACTTCAACAGGAGGATTATATTTAAACCACTTCTCTTTAGGGAGATCAACGTGAGTAGCAAAAGTTTCACAAAAAGTAGCTACTATCTCAGAGTCAAGTCCATACTTAGAGCTAAATCCACGGAAAGCATCGGTATCCATAAAAGATTTAACACAATCAAACTTAGCTGTCATACCTGACTCCTTACCATTGTCGGAACCCCAATCTTCAGAGTTGCGTTTAATTCTTTCCAATAAGTCCCATTTGAAATCAATAGTCTTCAGCATATAGGAACCA
>NW_021304844.1:0-2603 GCF_002162155.2 Triticum dicoccoides
CTTGAACTCGCTCAGGGTTAACAGCAATACCTTTACCAGATATTACATGGCCCAGATAGGTCACTTCTGACAACCAGAATTCACATTTAGAAAATTTGGCATAGAGGCGATGCTCTCGAAGTTTCTTCAACACTAGCCTTAGATGTTCGGCATGTTCTTCCTCGTTCTTGGAGTAGATGAGTATATCATCGAGGTAGACCACGACGAATTTATCCAAATACTCCATGAAGATTGAGTTCATTAACCGAGAGAAGGTGGCTGGAGCGTTGGTTAAGCCGAAGGACATGACGGTGTACTCGTATTGGCCATAACGAGTAACAAAGGCCGTTTTAGGAATGTCCCCGTTTCTGATTTTTATTTGATGGTAGCCCAACCTCAAATCCATCTTGGAGAAGACTGAGGATCCAGCGAGCTGATCATACAGATCGTTGATCCTGGGAAGTGGATATTTGTTCTTGATTGTAACCAAATTGACAGGTCGGTAATCTACAACCATCCGGTCCGTACCATCCTTCTTCTTGACGAATAGGACGGGGCATGCCCATGGAGATGAACTAGGGCGGATGAAACCCTTTTTCAAGGATTCATCGAGTTGTTTCTTAAGCTCGGCTAGTTCTAGCGGTGCCATCTTATAAGGTCTTCTAGCAATCGGAACAGTTCCGGGGATGAGGTCGATTACGAACTCAACATCCCTGTCAGGTGGAACACCTGGCAATTCCTCTGGAAAGACATCCGGGAAGTCACAGACTACCGGAATGTCCTCAAGGTCTGGCAAAGGGCTGGCGTTAAGAGAATATATTTGTCGCTTGGCTATTCGGGTCAAGACATTGACTATCTTCCCCGAAGGATGGGTGAGTTGAACAGTCCTAGAGAAGCAATCAATTTTGGCTTGATGAGCTGACATCCAATCCATACCCAGAATGATATTAATATCTGAAGATTTAAGGGCTATCAAAGACGCAAGGAAAACAAGTCTGTCGACTTGGATTTCATTTCCATAACTTACCCTAGAGGTCTGCCATCTAGAACCAGGAGTAGAAATTTCCATAGTGGATGGCATGTCACAGAATGCAACGTTATGCAAACGAGCATAATTTTCAGATATAAAAGAATGAGAGGCTCCTGTATCGAAAAGAACAGATGCCGGGTGGCAATTAACAAGAAGCGTACCGAGAACGACGTTGGGATCCTCTTGAGCTTCTTCGGCAGAGATACAGTTGACATGGCCACGTGAAGCGGTGACCGGCTTGGCGTGGAATATTTTTCCTGTCGGCTTGCCACGGCCAACAGCTTTAGCAGATTGATTGGGGTTGGTCTGGGGACACTCACGCATATAGTGACCAGATTCCCCACATTTGAAACAAGTCACGGAACTGGTACGTGGAGGAGCATTATTGGTTGGACCCCCATAGGGCTTGGTTGGAGCAGACTGTTGAACAGGGCGAGGCGCCTGGAAAGATGGCCTCGGTGTGAACCTGGGTGGCAGGGCGGTGTTGGGCACCCACACGCGGCGCTTCTGAGGACCAGCACCGGATGAGGAACCCATGTCACGGCCATGCTTGCGTGTTGCGTCATAGTCAGTCTGACCAGTTTCAGCACTGATGGCTTTGTTGACAAGTTTCGAAAAAGATGTGCACTCATGCAGACGGAGGTCGCGGCGAAGCTCAGGACTAAGGCCCTTACGGAACCTTGCTTGCTTCTTGGCGTCAGTAGAAACTTCCTCGGTTGCATATCGTGCAAGATTACCAAACTCCCTGCTGTAAACATCCACAGAAAGTCGGCCTTGAGTGAAATTGCAGAATTCCTCACGTTTACGGTCCATGAGACCCTCCGGAATGTGATGTTCACGAAAAGCCTCGCTGAACTCAGCCCAAGTAGTGACATGGCCCGCTGGGCGCATGGCTCCATAATTCTCCCACCATAGACTGGCGGGGCCTTCAAGATGATATGCAGCAAAGGTGACCTTGTCAGCCTCCGCTACCAGCGCGGAACGCAGTTTGTGAGAGATACTGCGAAGCCAGTCATCAGCGTCGAGAGGCTCGACGGAGTGGTGGAACGTGGGTGGATGCAATTTGATAAAATCACTGAGTGACACCACGTTAGTCCTCTGATGGTGTGCTGTATTCTGTTCAATACGCTCCAACAAACGGTTTGTCTCCCGCTTGTTTCTCTCAGCTTCCATCATAACCTCGGCTAGGGAAGGAGGATGAGGCAGATTTGCATCCCTGCCTTCACTGCCTTCGGCCTGCTCTTGGGAAGCAGGGTTAGCGCGCGTGTTGACCATCCTAGGTAAACAAGACAATGATTTAGTCAGGATGGTAAAATTCCGACATAGGATACAGAATGTAAGGAATAACTCGAAATGCAAGATGATCATCCGTATGACATGGTAAAAACAGAAACTGCTTCTTTTATTCCATCGTCATACACACCATACAAGGTTTAGTACAAGACCAAACAAAGTACTATTACGGTGAGAAAAGGATTACATCTCATCGAAGGCATTCCAAGCTCCTATACATTATTTTTCTACACCTCCGGAAAAAGTACAAACTAGGTCATATCCCACGAGTCACGCAGGACGATAGAAGACACAGCTAGTG
>NW_021304845.1:0-1346 GCF_002162155.2 Triticum dicoccoides
TCGCCGTAGCCATGACCACGGCCACCCCCTCCCCTCTCCGACGTGCTCCCGAGCTCCTGCACCTCGTCGCCAACCCCCTCACCGAGCCACGTGACCGGAAGGGCCCCGAGCAGCCGCCATCGTCATCATCTCCGAGCTTCGGCCCCGGTGCCGTCTCCGTCGAATTCGGCCACTCCGGCGCGCCCCCGAGCCCACTGACCCTCCCTACAGCTCCGCGGTGAGCCTCCGTGCAGAACCCCTCTCTCTCCCCTCGCGTTTGCGAGCTCTAGGCCATAGCCCCGTCGCGGCCGAACTCCGGCCGCCGCTGACCATGTCGCCGCCGTGGCCTGAGCTCGAACGGGTCGCGCCCGTGCATCTCACCGAGCTCGTGGTGACTCCAGGAGGCTGCGCAGTGCTTTACCTCACTCGCCCGTGCTCCACAACGCCGTTTTCGCCGAGGTCCGAACTCCGGTGCCGCCGCGAGCTCCATTCCGGTGAGCTCCGGCCACCCCAGCTCGAGCTGTTGCCACCCCTGGATGCGCACGAAGCCCAGCAACCCATAGCCATAAACCACGCCCGAAACCATCCCATGTAACGCTTTCCCGGGGCGTTTCCGTCGTTGGATTCGGTCGCCGCCGGCCGAACTCCGGTGGCCGGTGATGTGGTACGTCATTAGCCACTGATGACCCCACTAATTAACCTCCAGTGAAACTGACAGCCGGGCCCCACATCCTAACTAACTGGCTAACTAAACTAGATTAAGTTTAATCTAATTACCCTGGACCCACACGTCAACATTGACTGTGCTGACGTGTCGTTGACTGGGCCCACCTCCCAGCGACCTAAACGAGCCCTAAGTCACTGACTAATGGGACCCCCTGGTCAGGTTTGACCCGGGGCAACCCTGTTGACTTGCTGATGCAAGCATGACGCAGTGCTGATGTCATAACTCATTTCCTGGATTTAATTTAATTCTGAAATTCCAGAAAATGCCTAAAACTTCTAAAATTCATAGAAATTCAACCGTAGCTCCAAATTAAATAATTTATATATGAAAAATTATCAGAAAAATTCAAGGAATCCATCTGTACCATTTTCATGCATGTTAGAACAACTTATAGATGCTGTTTAGCACAAATCATATAAAGGGCATTTAAATAATCACATATGGAGTTTGAATTTGAATCTTGTATTCAAACCAACTTCATTTAATCTGTTGCTAGTTGCATTAGCCCAAAACACATTCATTTTGCCATGTCATGATCATGCATCATATTGTGCATTGCATTGATTGTGTTCCCTTCTGTGTTGCCGGTATTTGTCCCCTCTCGATAGACGTGATACCGATGATGTGATCGTTGACACTG
>NW_021304846.1:0-1412 GCF_002162155.2 Triticum dicoccoides
CATGTAGAAGTGCATGCTCTAGCCAATGCAACCAAAAGACCGATCTGATGGAAGAGACCAGGTAGCACATTATACCTCAACAGTCCGCGTTCTGCTTGATTGCCTGCTGATGGTAGATGTGGTCCCTCTGGTCGGGAGGTAAATATTGATCGTGGTCTCTAGGCATGCTACTAGGTGTTGTACACCGCGCGAGGCACAATAGTATTATTAATTTTGTTTCGTACCCGGTTAGTATAATTTTTTTAAGAAAGGAAAATGGAGATGCAAAAAATGTTTCTGCATTTTTTTAAAGATGATCCAGGCCACCTATCGTCATTTTGATGAGAATGAAATCTGTAATTGAACTAGGTGGGCATAAATAACAGATAGTTTGATTTTCCTTTTCTCTGCATTTTTGTAGCTCTATATATTATCTTTGAGGTAAGGTGATAGACACAACTCTTTAAGCAGCTTTATGAATGACAAGATGTATCCTACAATTTTCATGCTAGACTTTATTTTTTATACGACAGTAATCCAATATTTTCTCTCGGGTTTCTTACATAATGACGTAATGGTGCCTTAATAATAAATTTTCACATTTTATTTTATTCATGTAGAACTCCATTTATTATTATGATATGATATGGGGGTGCTTTTCTCTGCAATCAATTCACACGCTTATGTGAAAAAAAAAATTGTTTTCAGTTTGAGTTGAATATCCAATCTCAATATGAGAAGCTATCACGAGGTTGACGTTAGATCATTGCATGTGACTGAGCCTTCAGCAATTACCTTTGTGTTGGACCCCATTAAGTAAACTAATTAAACATATCTATGTGTTTGCCACTGCAAACCAAAAATTGAACAAAAATACATTTATATTGTTCTTTTTTTTAGGTTCATGTCCACTAAATTTCATGTTGTGATTTTTCCTGGTTTATGCATACTATTTTTTGTTTTTACAGTCCTTTGTGTTATTTACATAGAATACACCATCATAGTAAAAAAAGATTGGTAACCTATATGGGGTTAATGAGGTGGTACGAACATAGGGTTGCTATCTTCGTGACACACAACATGTATAATACAACATTCATTAATAACATCATGGTCCTTGCATCCTAGCTTAGTTACTTTTGATGTTTCTTCAGGTCTAATTCTTTGGGTCAGAATCAATGTCTTGATTTTTGATGACCAAGCCTCTTTGTGATAAAATCCCTAGCGGTTTGTGTAACAAATGAAGCCTTCAGTTTAATTCGGTCTGAAAAAATGGTTGTTTTATGTAATAAAATTCCACTTTTCAAAGTGCCTTATTCATCTATCCTAGCTTAATTGCAATATAAGACAATCCAATAAGTTGTCCATCATGTTACATATGCAACTATTTGGGGTACACCTTTAGTTAGCTTTATTCTGTCACACGGAAGCAG
>NW_021304847.1:0-4151 GCF_002162155.2 Triticum dicoccoides
CAAGACCGCTTACGGATCCCCACCATTATCAATACCTCATATATATTTGCAATATTCAGATTGCTTTATCATATTCTTGCTCGTTCTTCGATTGCTTGCAGGAATAGACCTTCGTGGTCAGGCTGACCGTGCTTCCGGCATCATCAGTAACCTCAGGAGATTGGTTTAGCGATTGCTAAGGCGCAACGTCGTGCACGTTTGTAGTCGGATCGTCAAAGTCGACTTCCACCAAAGCGAAATCCACCATCTCATCGAAGGACGGGACACCTTTGCCTCTATCACTCCATAACGAGTCCATGAAGCCTTGGACGAAATATACAAGATGTCACTTCATAAATTTCGTCCAGAGGCTGTTATAGGTGCTGCGTCACCTTTTTATTGGGCCAGGCCCATGTAATTTCGAAATACATAAGTATAGGCTATCTTTAGAGTCCGTATGTGTGGGGAAACAAGAGATAGGGTTGATTTCGGACCCCTCCACCAAGGGCCACGAAATTCCCCCTCTCTTCCTCCATATATACAGCCCTTAGGGCACCGTTTAGACTTTGGGTTTTGTTTAGATTAAAGTTCGCCATAGCTGCAACTTCGCGTACTTCGTTTGTGTTCAACGACCAGACAAAGGCATCACAGAACCCCACCTTGATCAATAAAGCTTTCATCTTATATTCGCAATATCCAGATTGCAATCTCAGTTTCTTGCTTGTTGTTCGTTTGCTCGCAGGAAACAGACCCTCGTGGTCAGGTTGATCGTGCTCCGGCGTGGTCAATAACCTCTCGGAGTTGGTTTAGCGATTGCTAAGGCGCGACGTCCTCGCACGTTCGTAGTCGGATCGTCAAAGTCGACTTCCACCAAAGCGATATCCATCATCTCATCGAAAGACGGGACACCTTTGCCTCTATCAAGTGGTATCAGATTTCCAGGTTGCTCGGTGAGATTTTACAGTTTTTCGTAGTTTAGATCGAGTTTGTTCTTCATACCTACAGTCCACGAAAAAGCCACAAAAAAAAATTAGGGTTAGTTCATCATATCCGAACCAATCTGAGCCTTTGCATAATCTTTTTAGGGTTTTGCTTTGTTGAATTTGCGGTTGCATCGTCGGTCTAGTTGCTGGTCTTAGAGTCTAGTCTTTTAGAGTTTCGAGTTCTGGTCATAAGTTGTCACGCCGCCGCCGCACCATCATCATCGCCCCTGCCATCTACCACCTCCGCTCCGAATCCGTATCCATATACCACCACCAATCCGTGAACATATACCACCAACGATCCATATCCATATACTACCACCGCTACCACCACCGCTGCCATATACCACCACCACATATCCACCACCAATCCGAGTTCCTTGCTTATTAGGTTTGTTTTCGAGATCCATCTAGATTCTGATTCGTGTTTCCTTGCCGGAGTAGGTTTCGAAAAAAAAAGAGTCCGGAAACCACCCTCCGTTTAGGCCCAAAATTTTCCGAAAACGCACTTGTCGAAAAAAATTTTGGCTATCCTATTTTTAGGTGCTTCTAAGCGTACTGAGACAGTCGCCGTTATAGAAAGTTTTTTTTGACCCGTTTCCAGTTTTTGGGTCCGGGCAGTCGAAAAAAAAATTGGTCAAAAAAAAAATTCCTTGCCCATCCTATCAGTTTGACCTGGGAAGAGTTTTGAGACACTCGCCATTATAGTGATTTTTCGCAAAAAAAAGAGCAGCGCAAAAAAAAACAGCGCAAAAAAAAAGTGCGAGAAAAAAAAATTCCAGAGTGTGCTTTTCCCTTGTTTACGTGCAGCGCCGTGATTTTGTTAGTGTTCTAGGATCGCGTCTCTAGCACGGTCTAGCCTAGGACCAGCACAGTACCGTCGTTGAGCGTTTATTCAACTTTGCATCTTTGAATTGATTATTGCTTACCCCTTTTGCTACCATATTATAAGCCTTCCCAGCTCCACATACATCTACGTCGTGCGTTTGATTCTCCCTGGTAATCGCTCTATCCAAGCTTTGAGAGTTTTGACTACAACGGTTGCCGATCACCGCCTGTTGCTGGGTAAGAACTGGTAAGAATTTGAGTTTTGCTTGACGGATTTGTGACATCCACCACCACCACTTGTTCGTAGTCTGTAGGATCATATTCTTGTGTGTTTCTATTGCTGCTAACCATGCCAGGATCACAAGCCGACGAGATTGACTGGGAGAACTTATCGAACAAGGAGCTTCATGACAAGTTTCAGCAAATGATGACTGAACAGGTCCAAGATCTGCTGAACAATTTTGAAGAGGCCATGGAGAAGATCACTGGCCTTGAGAAGACGTTCGAAACAAAGCTCGATAACAGATTTAATGAACTGCTTGCGCGTCTTCCACCACCGGCTGCACCTGTCGCACCTCTGCAACAACAACAACTACGCCCCCTTCCGAATCAGTATGGACGAGCACAGCGTGTTCCTATTGAGCCAGGACAAAATTCTGGTGCCGCTGCTACTGCTGTTGGTGCTTCTTTGGCTCCTGCTACTGCTGCTGCTGGTACCCAGGAGGATGATGAGTATGCGGGCGATTATGAGGATGAGGTTGATCAAAATCAGCCCTACGTGTAGCCACCTGCACCACCACCAGCAGGTCGACCTCAGGTATATATTCGTAATGGTAGGCCTGCACCACCACCTCAGGTACGAGATGATGTCCATATTCCTAAACTGAAATTGAATATTCCACCATTCGAGGGTAGATATGTTCCTGATATATATCTTACTTGGGAGTTAGAAACTGAACAACGATTTACATGTTTACAATATCCTGAGGAGAGACGAGTTGCTGCTGCTGTTTGTGCTTTCACTAGTTTTGCATGTGTATGGTGGTCTGAACATTGTAGATTATATCCTATTCCAACTACTTGGGCTGCTTTGAAAACTGCTATGCGCACTCGTTGGGTTCCATCATATTATCAACGTGAATTGCTTCAAAAATTACAGCGCTTACGACAAGGAAAAAATTCTGTAGAAGAATATTATCAGGAATTACAAACTGGCATGATTAGATGTGGTATTGTTGAGGAGAATGAAGCTATGCTTGCACGTTTTCTGGGTAGGTTAAATAGAGAGATTCAGACCATTCTAGACTATAAGGAGTATACTAATATCACTCGTTTATTCCATCTTGCTTGTAAAGCTGAACGTGAAGTGCCGGATCGACAAGCATTGGCGCGAACTAACTTTTCTGCAGGCCGACCTTCATCATGGACACCGCGTGCATCTTCTACTTCAACTGCACCAGCACCTCAATCACATGCCTCCTCCAGTTGTGATACAAGAAAACAGGCACAACCACCATTATCTGCCAAGAGCGCACCTGCTGGGCCTGCACAGAGTTCTTCTTCTTCCATGGCATCAACAGGGCACACAAGTGATATTATTTGTCGTCATTGTAAGGGAGGAGGTCATTATGCGAGAGAATGCAAATCTCCGCGTGTGATGATTGCTACCGCGGATGGTGGATATGAGTCCGCTAGTGACTATGATGAGGAGACTTTGGCTCTTATTACACGTGAAGAACCTGGTGGAGATGATTCTGATCATGAGACGCAATACATGGCTCCTGAAGACGCTGACAGGTATGAATGTTTAGTTGCTCAACGTGTTTTGAGTGTGCAGGTCACACAAGCTGAGCAAAATCAGAGGCACAATTTGTTCCATACCAAGGGAGTTGTGAAAGAACGTTCTGTGCGTGTCATCATAGATGGACGGAGCTGCAACAACTTGGCTAGCATGGAGATGGTGGAGAAGCTTTCTCTCACCACAAGACCACATCCACATCCTTACTACATCCAATGGCTCAACAACAGCGGCAAGGTTAAGGTAACACGTACTGTTCGTGTGCATTTTAGTATCTCTACATATGCTGATTATGTTGATTGTGATGTGGTACCTATGCAAGCATGTTCCTTATTACTTGGTAGACCATGGCAATTTGATAAAAATTCTGTACACCATGGTAGAAACAATCACTATACTCTTGTTCATAAGGATAAAAATATTACTTTGCTTCCTATGACTCCTGATTCCATTTTGAAAGATGATATTAATAGAGCTAATAAAGCAAAACAGGAGATGAATAAGAGTGAAAATCAGATTGTGGCAAAAGAATTTGAGCAACAAATGAAGCCTAATAATAAACC
>NW_021304848.1:0-1704 GCF_002162155.2 Triticum dicoccoides
TGTGAAAAACTCTTCGCCACAAGTCGATCTTCATAGACGGTGACATTACCGTCTACGTCCGTCTTCTTCTTAAAGATCTATTTATCTCAATGGCTTGCCGATCATTGGGCAAGTCCACCAAAGTCCATGCTTTGTTTTGATACATGGATCCTATCTCGGATTTCATGGCTTCTAACCATTTGTCGGAATTCAGGCCCACCATCGCTTCTCCATAGCTCGTAGGTTCATTGTTTTCTAGCAACATGACTTCCAAGACAGGATTACGTACCACTCTGAAGTAGTACGTGTCGTGGTTCTAAGTCTGACAGTAGAATAGGGGTAGGATAACGGAGCATGATCTATCGAGATGCATATGGGTGACACAGTGGTTTTAGCGAGTTCGGGCCTCTCACGATGGAGATAATGACCCTACGTCTCGTGCTCCGGAGAGGCTTTGTTTTTATCTGAGTATATATCCGGAGATTACAATGTGTGTGTGAGCGAGGAACGGATCCCCATGCCTGAGCTAAGTCCTGAGACTAATGGTGAAAAGAGAGAGAGAGGTGGAAGAAAAGAGCCCCCTTGTCTAGTGGTGGGGGGTGGCTTATATAGAGTACGCCACCTCCTCACCTCCTATGTTACAAAGTGGGGTATGAATGCTATAATGACAGCCCACTATTAAGCCTTCACTATTAGAAAGATGTCGACTGCTTTGCTGCCTGCTGGTCTTCGTATATCTGAGTGAGTCGTACGGTCGAGTGGTGAACTGTCATCTGAGTGGATGCTATGTTGCTTGGTCGAGTGGATAGTATGCTACTTGTCCGAGTGGACAGTGTGTCTGTATAAAATTGACCTGGACCCACATGTTGTGTGGACCCCACGCTTCATGATATTTCGACCCTTCGTGGGCCTACCTGTTATGTATATCCCCAACAGTACGCATCCTTGTCATCCCACGAGGTTTGGTAGTGACTTGATCTGAAGTTTCATGATCACTATCATAAACTTCCACTTCAATTGGTGTAGGTGCCACTGGAACAACTCCCTGTGCCCTGCCACACACTAGTTGAAGAGACGGTTCAATAACCTCATCAAGTCTCCACCATCCTTCCACTCAATTCTTTCGAGAGAAACTTTTCCTCGAGAAAGGACCCGATTTTAGAAACAATCCCTTATTGCTTTCGGATCTGAGACAGGAGGTATACCCAACTGTTTTGGATGTCCTATGAAGATGCATTTATCCGCTTTGGGTTCGAGCTTATCAGCCTGAAACTTTTTCATATAAGCGTCGCAGCCCCAAACTTTTAAGAAATGACAGCTTATGTTTCTCTAAACCATAGTTCATACAGTGTCATCTCATCGGAATTACGTGGTGCCCTATTTAAAGTGAATGTGGTTGTCTCTAATGCCTAACCCATAAACTATCGTGGTAATTCGATAAGAGACATCATGGTATGCATCATATCCAATAGGGTGCAGTTATGATGTTCGGACACACCATCACACTATGGTGTTCCAGGCTGTATTAGTTGTGAAACAATTTCCACAATATCTTAATTCTGTGCCAAACTCGTAATTCAGATATTCATCTCTATGATCATATCATAGATATTTTATCCTCTTGTCACGACGATCTTTCAACTTCACCCTGAAATTACTTGAACCTTTCAATAATTCAGACTCGTGATTCATCAAGTAAATGTACTCAACATCTACTCAAATCAT
>NW_021304849.1:0-1132 GCF_002162155.2 Triticum dicoccoides
CTTTCAGGAACTGAAAAGACGCCTGACCTCTGCTCCCGTACTGGTACCGCCAGACTTCTCCAAGGATTTTGTTATCTACTGCGACGCCTCGCGACAAGGACTAGGTTGCATTCTCATGCAAGATCGACACGTAATTGCCTACGCTTCACGGCAATTGCACCCACATGAGGAGAATTATCCTACTCATGATCTAGAGCTTGCAGCCGTAGTCTATGCACTTAAGACCTGGCGACATTACCTCCTCGGTAACCGTTGCGAAATATTCACTGATCACCAAAGTCTGAAGTACATTTTCACCCAACCGGATTTGAATCTCAGGCAAAGACGTTGGGTTGAATTGATCACAGACTTCGATTTAGGGATAACCTACACCCCAGGGAAAGCCAACGTCATGGCTGATGCGCTAAGTCGTAAATCTTATTGTAACAACCTGATGTTACAACAAAGTCAGCCGCTTCTCCATGAGGAATTTCGGAAGCTTAACCTTCACATTGTTCCTCAAGGTTTTCTTTCCACCTTGGTGGCAAAACCTACCCTTACGGATCAGATTATCAAAGCACAGAAGGTAGATCCGGGAATCTCCCGCATCAAGAGAAACGTTCAGAAAGGAATTGCGAAGTGTTTCTCCATTAATGATCAAGGGGTCGTATACTTCTGGGATCGACTAGTGGTTCCCAAAGTGCGCAACCTGAGGCGATTGATCCTTAAGGAAGCTCATGAATCTCCTCTCACCATTCATCCCGGTAGTACTAAGATGTATCAGGACCTACGCCAGAGGTTCTGGTGGACTAGGATGAAGAGAGAAATTGCTCAGTATATTGCAAATTGCGACGTCTGTCGTCGTGTAAAAGCAGAGCACCAACGGCCTGCTGGCACCCTTCAACCCTTAGCTATTCCTGAATGGAAATGGGATAAAATTGGTATGGATTTCATTACCGGTTTTCCCAGGACCAAGAGAGGGAATAATGCTATTTTCGTCGTGGTCGATCGTCTTTCCAAAGTAGCCCATTTCCTACCTGTTCGTGAGAGTATAACCGCTAGTCAGCTGGCAGACTTATACATCTCCCGAATAGTGTCCCTCCATGGTGTTCCTTTGGAAATTAACTCGGATCGAGGAAGTCTTTTCACCTCT
>NW_021304850.1:0-866 GCF_002162155.2 Triticum dicoccoides
CTTCCGTGAGCAAGAGTCCCGCAAAGCCATGGACGATCTTACCATGGAAGCCTGGAAGTCGATTAATGAAGATGCATTCAAACATTGCCAATTTTCTAGATCTTTCGCCAAGACTTGCGTGAACTTGGCACGAATCTCACACTGTGTTTACCAAGGTGGGGATGGTTTTGGTGTGCCGAATGATCAGAAGAAAAAGCAAATTAGAGAGTTGTTCTTGGACTCTTTCACGAGTGAGAAACATGAAACGGCGGGAGAGCATGTGTTATATAGGCTTAATTATCTGTAGGTATTGATTCTGATTCTGTTTTGTACTACTAAAACTCTAGAACCAGACTAGCTGGTTGACTAAGGCCGCGTTCGGACTCCCTCCGCTCCGCGGCTCCGCGCCGGAGCGGAGTGGCTTGCTAGGTATAATACGCAGAGCTGCTAAAAGGGCGCTCCGCCGGCTCCGCTCCGCGGAGAGCGGCCGAACAGGCCCTAAGTATAACCATTTGGTGCTCTTGATTTACAGTGCTCTGTAACAAGATGGGACAGGTTGTTAGGAATTTTAAGGAATCATAAAGTAACTCACACTTATGTATCCTTGCTTCAAAAAGAAAGTACTACACATTTTTATGCTTGGTCTTAGAGAAGACAGAGTGCTTCAAGAGACAGAAATAAATAAAAAAATCATAGTTGAGGCCCAGACCAAGAATAACAAACATCATTTCATCCAGAGACATCTCGGAGCATACACATTATGTAAGAAATTGGCAGCCCAACCTCATCAGCTGTTAGAATACTTCAGCTACACATGTCAATCACTGAGTCAAGGGTTGTTGCGTCTTGTCTGATCTTGAATAGAGGCGCTGATAACTGAATTTAAA
>NW_021304851.1:0-705 GCF_002162155.2 Triticum dicoccoides
CTTGCATGCTTGCCATACCAGACCATCAGTGTTCCGCTGTTATGATAAACTGTTCAATTCTTTTTCCGCTGTTATGATAAATGTTGAATGATACTGCTTGGAGATGCATATATTGTTTCACCTCTTCACATGCCAATGTATTTTCCATGTTGTGATGGAGGCCTTTTTTGCCTTGTCCACCCGAGAGGCCCTTGAGTTTGCTGGAATGTCGATTAACTTCCGTTCCGGCAAATTCGGGTACTCCATATGTCCTATTTTCAGCAAAGGTCATGCTGAAATTTTCCGTGAATTTTAGCATGACTTTGCTAAAAATAGGACATATGGGGTACTTGTGACTAATGCATGGGTGTCGACAAACCATTAATTATACAACCTTGGCTTTTAGGGTGCCTCGGTGTCGATAAAAACCGAAATGATGAAAGTTTAGGCTTTTAGGGTGCCTCGGTGTCGAAAAACCCTCAATGATAAAAGCTTAGCTTTTAGGATGCCTCGGTGTCGACAAACCCTAAATGATGAGACCATGATCTTGTTCCTTGACAATAACCAACTTTTTGACCATACTTTGTTCCTATTTAGAGAGAAACATGGCCAACAACGATGAGGCCGGGGGTTCGGGCGGCAAGGCATTCTGGAAGCTGTCCCAGGAGATGGAGGAACAACCTCACTTGTATGAGGACGCCGCCTTCCCCACCGATCCTGAGACCA
>NW_021304852.1:0-1277 GCF_002162155.2 Triticum dicoccoides
CTGCAAGCAATCGAAGAACGAGCAAGAATATGATAAAGCAATCTGAATATTGCAAATATATATGAAGTATTGATAATGGTGGGGATCCGGAAGCGGTCTTGGTCTGGTCGTTGGACACAAACGAAGTACACGAAGTTGCAATGGCTAACTTTTAACTAAACAAAATCCCAAGGAAAAGCTACTAGATGGATCTACTTATATAGGAGCAAGGGGTGGCGGCCAAGGAGGTGGGAGGACGTCCCAAGGCAGCCTAAAACTAAATCTAGGTCGTACAAGGCCAATGGGCCCAAGTGGAGGTGATGTAACACCTTTGGACTTGTAGTTTGACTCGGATTCTGCTGCAGCATCAGATTGTTTCGTCCACAACTCAACGCTCTGGACGAATTTGAAGGTGATTCCAATTGGGTTGGAAAGTGCGCGAAATCTAGTTTCCAACAAAAAACGAATCACCCAATTCGGAGTCCGTATGAAAAACTTGTGTGCGTTTTGAGTCAGGTATGTCTGTGCAGTCCGAATCTGACTCCAAAACGTGAGAGACTTGGACTCTATCTTCTCTTGGGCCAAAAGTGACGTGAGAGAACTTTTTGGACAGCAAATAAACATTTCTTTCTTCCTTATCTTCATATGTGGATTGTACAAATGTCCCATACACCTGCAATTAGACAAAACACAAAAGTGTGTGAAGTATTTTTGTTCTGGATAACATAAATAGATTATTGAATAGTTTGCACTAGAAATCACCTGACAAATATGCATATATGCAATATTTTTGGTCATATCCAAGGTAGTCATGTCCTCATCACCTGCAATTAGACAAAACACAAAAGTGTGTGAAGTATTTTTGTTCTGGATAACATAAATAGATTATTGAATAGTTTGCACTAGAAATCACCTGACAAATATGCATATATGCAATATTTTTGGTCATATCCAAGGTAGTCATGTCCTCATCATCCTCCCCTTCTTGAAAATAAAGCCGTCCTCGGCGTTGCTTAATCTGAAATGTGGCTAACAAAAGAGACAAGGTGTACATGTTGTATATGTATATGTCATCCATTTTTACTTCCCTTGATTTTTGCATATATGACACATGAATAGATGAGTAACTTGCATAGTTCATAAAATCTAAAGCCAAAAAATTAGCACAAGAAGTAGAAGGCATGAAAATATTGCAACTCAGTTTGCACATATAAGTGAAGCTCTTATTCATTTCAAAAGATTGACAATGTTCATCATTAAACCATCCCAACATTGGTGAATAAACCTTACTTGCATCA
>NW_021304853.1:0-1822 GCF_002162155.2 Triticum dicoccoides
ACTCACGCATATAGTGACCAGACTCCCCACACTTGAAACAAGTCACGGAGCTGGTACGTGGAGGAGCATTGTTGGTTGGACCCCCATAGGGCTTGGCCGGTGCAGACTGTTGAACGGGGCGAGGCGCCTGGAAGGATGGCCTCGGTGTGAACCTGGGTGGCAGGGCGGTGTTGGGTACCCACACGCGGCGCTTCTGAGGACCAGCACCGGATGAGGAACCCATATCCCGGCCATGCTTGCGTGTTGCGTCATAGTCAGTCTGACCAGTTTCAGCACTGATGGCTTTGTTGACAAGTTTCTGAAAAGATGTGCACTCATGCAGACGGAGGTCACGACGAAGCTCAGGACTAAGTCCCTTACGGAACCTTGCTTGCTTCTTGGCATCAGTAGACACTTCCTCAGTTGCATATCGTGCGAGATTACCAAACTCCCTGCTGTAAGCATCCACAGAAAGTCGGCCTTGGGTGAAACTGCAAAATTCTTCACGTTTACAGTCCATGAGACCCTCCGGAATGTGATGTTCACGGAAAGCCTCACTGAACTCAGCCCAAGTAGTGACATGGCCCGCTGGGCGCATGGCTCCATAATTCTCCCACCATAGACTGGCGGGGCCTTCAAGATGATATGCAGCAAAGGTGACCTTGTCAGCCTCAGCTACTAGCGCGGAACGCAGCTTGTGAGAGATACTACGAAGCCAGTCATCAGCGTCGAGAGGCTCGACGGAGTGGTGGAACGTGGGTGGATGCAATTTGATAAAATCACTGAGTGACACCACGTTAGTCCTCTGATGGTGTGCTGTATTCTGTTCAATACGCTCTAACAAACGGTTGGTCTCCCGCTTGTTTCTCTCAGCTTCCATCATAACCTCGGCTAGTGAAGGAGGATGAGGCAGATTTTCATTCCTGCCTTCACTGCCTTCGGCCTGCTCTTGAGAAGCAGGGTTAGCGCGCGTGTTGACCATCCTAGGTAAGCAAGACAATGATTTAGTCAGAATGATAAAATTCCGACATAGGATACAGAATGTAAGGAATAACTCGGAATGCAAGATGATCATCCGTATGACATGGTAAATACAGAAACTGCTTCTTTTATTCCATCGTCATACACACCATACAGGGTTTAGTACAAGACCAAACAAAGTACTATTACGGTGAGAAAAGGATTACATCTCATCGGAGGCATCCCAAGCTCCTATACATTATTTTTCTACACCTCCGGAAAGAGTACAAACTAAGTCATATCCCACGAGTCACACGGGACGATAGACGACACAGCTAGTGCGAACTAGTGATACAACCACTAACTCAGACCGATCCGTAGTAGTCCTCGTAGAAGTCACCTCCATAGCCTGGAAGCTCAACATGATCATCCGGAAACAGACGATCTCGCGGAGCTTGTGGACCATAGGGGCTAGGATGAGGCCTTGGACCAACATACGGTGGCCTGCGGGGACCGCGAGGTGGGGTGATGCCTCCTACATCACGCCAAACCATCACGTCTGGCAGAGCAGATCTCACAGGATAGAGATCGCGCATATCTGAATATCCAGCTTGCACCGCCGGTGCGAACCGAGTCAATGTGGCCCAGTGGTCAGCACGGGTATTGAAGAGCTCTAACCTCAAGGCCCGATTTTCACGGTCCTTATCCTCGAGCATCTCAGCAGTGGTGCGAGTCCGTGAATCCTCCTGAGTGGGGTCAGCATAGATAGCCTGGAGATACCCTTGTGCTCCCGGAAGTGATCCTGGCATATACCGGAAATCAGAGTCCCGAAATAAACCAGATCTGACTCGCATAATGGTCATCATAGAGTAGGCGGCATCCT
>NW_021304854.1:0-1431 GCF_002162155.2 Triticum dicoccoides
CGGAATCTGGGCTCACCATTGCTTCTTCATAGTTCGTAGGTTCATCATGATCTAGTAGCATGACCTCCAGAACAGGATTACCGTACCACTCTGGTGCGGATCTTACTCTGGTTGATCTACGCGGTTCAGTAGTATCTTGATCTGAAGTTTCATGATCATTATCATTGGCTTCCTCACTAACTGGTGTAGGTGTCACTGAAACAGTTTTCTGTGATGAACTACTTTCCAGTAAGGGAGCAGGTACAGTTACCTCGTCAAGTTCTACTTTCCTCCCACTCACTTTTTTCGAGAGAAACTCCTTCTCTAGAAATGATCCATTCTTAGCAACGAATGTTTTGCCTTCGGATCTGTGATAGAAGGTGTACCCAACAGTTTCCTTTGGGTATCCTATGAAGACACATTTCTCCGATTTGGGTTCGAGCTTATCAGGTTGAAGCTTTTTCACATAAGCATCGCAACCCCAAACTTTAAGAAACGACAACTTTGGTTTCTTGCCAAACCACAGTTCATAAGGCGTCGTCTCAACGGATTTTGATGGTGCCCTATTTAACGTGAATGCGGCCGTCTCTAAAGCATATCCCCAAAATGATAGCGGTAAATCAGTAAGAGACATCATAGATCGCACCATATCTAGTAAAGTACGATTACGACGTTCGGACACACCATTACGCTGTGGTGTTCCGGGTGGCGTGAGTTGCGAAACTATTCCACAGTTTTTCAAATGTACACCAAACTCGTAACTCAAATATTCTCCTCCACGATCAGATCGCAGAAACTTTATTTTCTTGTTACGATGATTTTCAACTTCACTCTGAAATTCTTTGAACTTTTCAAATGTTTCAGACTTATGTTTCATTAAGTAAATATACCCATATCTGCTTAAATCATCTGTGAAGGTGAGAAAATAACGATATCCGCCACGAGCCTCAATATTCATCGGGCCACATACATCGGTATGTATGATTTCCAACAAATCTGTTGCTCTCTCCATAGTACCGGAGAACGGTGTTTTAGTCATCTTGCCCATGAGGCACGGTTCGCAAGTACCAAGTGATTCATAATCAAGTGGTTCCAAAAGTCCATCGGTATGGAGTTTCTTCATGCGCTTTATACCGATATGACCTAAACGACAGTGCCACCAATAAGTTGCACTTTCATTATCAACTCTGCATCTTTTGGCTTCAACATTATGAATATGTGTATTACTACTATCGAGATTCAATAAAAATAGACCACTCTTCAAGGGTGCATGACCATAAAAGATATTACTCATATAAATAGAACAACCATTATTCTCTGATTTAAATGAATAACCGTCTCGCATTAAACAAGATCCAGATATAATGTTCATGCTCAACGCTGGCACCAAATAACAATTACTTAGGTCTAATATTAATCCCGAAGGTAGATGTAGAGGTAGCGTGCCGACTG
>NW_021304855.1:0-1119 GCF_002162155.2 Triticum dicoccoides
GCGCTCGGCTCCTGGAAGGGTGCTGAGCACGTTGCCGTGCTCGGGGGTTAGCTACGGTGGCTCTAGCCCCGTCTGCATCATCGCCGGCGGCGAGGAACGGTCGGCTCCGACAGTCGGGGCGGTTAGAAGGCACGGACGGGCACGGGGAGAGAGGGGAAATGGACAGGGGCTCACGAGGGGTCGGGAGAGAAGCTCGGTGGGCTCGGGGAAGCCTCTGCAACGGCGAATTGACGACGGCGATCTCCGGGCACCGGAGATGAAGACGACGGCGCTCCGGTCGACTGCGGCCTCCTCTGGTCGCGTGCGTCGCGTGTGTAGCTCCACGGGGTCAGGGCGGAGCTCAGGGACGCATAGTGGGAGCGAGGGGGTGGCTGTGGCCCCGGTAAACGGCGTCGGCGGCGATGGGCTCCGCTCGGAAAGGGAGCAGAGAGGGGAGGGAGATCCAGAGAGCGAGGGAGAAGTGAGAGGGGGTCGGGGAGGCGCGTGGCGTCGTCCGGGGCGTCGCTCGGGAGGCCAGGGAGGAAGCAGGAGGTGGCCGAGCAGGGTGGAGGTGGCGCGCGCGGCGGTGTCGCGGTGTCCGTCCTCCTGGCAAGGAGGAAGACGACAGGGGAGGGGGGCGGCGGTGGGCTGGGCCAGCGGGAGGAACTGGGCCGGCTGGGCTGGACAGGTAGGCGCCAGGTAGGCTCTGTTCTTTTTATTTTTTTTTCTATTTTCTGTAGTTTGTTTTGATTTAGTTTAGCAACTAAATCATTTAAATAAATTCTGTAGATTTTTATGTGGCTTGCTAAAATATATACAAAGCCACTCACAAACCTCCAGAATTATTGGAGTCATATTCAATATATATTTAAATATAAATCCCAAGCAAATAGTTATTGGATTAATTCAAATGGCCAAAATAATTATCTCTGTGACTCCAAAAATATTGGTTTAAATTTTACCTCTTACCAATATTTCCATGGAATAACAGGAACATTTTCTTGGACACATTTGAGAAGATTTAATTGTTGGTTATTTTTAGAGGTTTCCTGAGGCTTTTGAAAATTCCTCAATTCAAATTTCATTTGAATTTAAACATGATGCACACACCAGACAGCACCAGAAGCTAGGGATGTGACA
>NW_021304856.1:0-1128 GCF_002162155.2 Triticum dicoccoides
GGGAAAAGAAAATGTTATTGCTGATGCATTGTCTCATCGCTATACTATGCTTTCACAACTTGACTTCAAAATATTTGGTTTGGAGACCATCAAAGATCAATATGTGCATGATGCTGATTTTAAAGATGTAATGCAGAATTGTAAAGAAGGAAGAATGTGGAACAAGTTTGTTGTTAACGATGGATTTGTGTTTCGTGCTAACAAGCTATGCATTCCAGCTAGCTCCGTTCGTCTTTTGTTGTTGCAGGAGGCGCATGGAGGAGGATTAATGGGACACTTTGGCGTGAAGAAGGCGGAGGACGTACTTGCTACACATTTCTTTTGGCCAAAGATGAGACGGGATGTTGAGCGTTTTATTGCTCGCTGCACTACATGTCAAAAAGCTAAGTCACGACTCAATCCTTATGGTTTATATATGCCTTTGCCTGTACCTAGTGTTCCTTGGGAGGATATATCTATGGACTTTGTTTTAGGTTTACCTCGAACAAAGAAGGGGAGGGATAGCATATTTGTTGTCGTGGATAGATTCTCGAAAATGGCACACTTTATACCATGTCATAAAAGTGATGATGCTGTTAATGTTGCTGATTTGTTCTTTCGTGAAATTATTCGCTTGCATGGTGTGCCAAATACTATTGTTTCAGATCGTGATACTAAATTTCTTAACCACTTTTGCAGATGTTTATGGGCTAAGTTGGGGACTAAACTGCTTTTTAGTACTACTTGTCACCCCCAAACTGATGGCCAAACTGAAGTAGTCAATAGAACATTGTCTACTATGCTTAGGGCTGTTTTGAAGAGTAATAAGAAAATGTGGGAGGAATGCTTGCCTCATATTGAATTTGCTTATAATCGTTCATTGCATTCTACTATTAAGATGTGCCCTTTTGAAGTTGTGTATGGTTTCCTACCTCGTGCACCTATTGATTTGTTGCCTCTTCCATCTTCGGAGAAGGTTAATTTTGATGCTAAACAACGTGCTGAATTGATTTTAAAAATGCATGAGTTAACTAAGGAAAACATTGAGCGTATGAATGCCAAATATAAACTTGCTGGAGATAAGGGTAGAAAACATGTTGTGTTTGCACCTGGAGATCTTGTTTGGTTACATTTGCGTAAGGATAGATT
>NW_021304857.1:0-1592 GCF_002162155.2 Triticum dicoccoides
TATGCTATCCAGAAATTCTATATCATTTCCAATCAGTAATATGTCATCCACATATAATATCAGAAATGCTACAGAGCTCCCACTCACTTTCTTGTAAATACAGGCTTCTCCAAAAGTCTGTATAAAACCAAATGCTTTGATCACACTATCAAAACGTTTATTCCAACTCCGAGAGGCTTGCACCAGTCCATAAATGGATCGCTGGAGCTTGCACACTTTGTTAGCTCCCTTTGGATCGACAAAACCTTCCGGTTGCATCATATACAACTCTTCTTCCAGAAATCCATTCAGGAATGCAGTTTTGACATCCATCTGCCAAATTTCATAATCATAAAATGCGGCAATCGCTAACATGATTCGGACGGACTTAAGCATCGCTATGGGTGAGAAGGTCTCATCGTAGTCAATCCCTTGAACTTGCCGAAAACCTTTTGCGACAAGTCGAGCTTTGTAGACAGTAACATTACCATTAGCGTCAGTCTTCTTCTTAAAGATCCATTTATTCTCAATTGCTTGCCGATCATCGGGCAAGTCAACCAAAGTCCATACTTTGTTCTCATACATGGATGCCATCTCAGATTTCATGGCTTCAAGCCACTTTGCGGAATCTGGGCTCACCATCGCTTCTTCGTAGTTCGTAGGTTCATCATGATCTAGTAGCATGACTTCCAGAACAGGATTACCGTACCACTCTGGCACGGATCTTACTCTGGTTGATCTACGAAGTTCAGTAGTATCTTGATCTGAAGTTTCATGATCATTATCATTGGCTTCCTCACTAACTGGTGTAGGTGTCACTGAAACAGTTTTCTGTGATGAACTACTTTCCAGTAAGGGAGCAGGTACAATTACCTCGTCAAGTTCCACTTTCCTCCCACTCACTTCTTTCGAGAGAAACTCCTTCTCTAGAAATGATCCATTCTTAGTAACGAATGTCTTGCCTTCGGATCTGTGATAGAAGGTGTACCCAACAGTTTCCTTTGGGTATCCTATGAAGACACATTTCTCCGATTTGGGTTCGAGCTTATCAGGTTGAAGCTTTTTCACATAAGCATCGCAGCCCCAAACTTTAAGAAACGACAACTTTGGTTTCTTGCCAAACCACAGTTCATAAGGCGTCGTCTCAATGGATTTTTATGGTGCCCTATTTAACGTGAATGCGGCCGTCTCTAAAGCATAACCCCAAAATGATAGCGGTAAATCTGTAAGAGACATCATAGATCGCACCATATCTAGTAAAGTACGATTACGACGTTCGGACACACCATTGCGCTGTGGTGTTCCGGGTGGCGTGAGTTGTGAAACTATTCCACAGTTTTTCAAATGTACACCAAACTCGTAACTCAAATATTCTCCTCCACGATCAGATCGTAGAAACTTTATTTTCTTGTTACGATGATTTTCAACTTCACTCTGAAATTCTTTGAACTTTTCAAATGTTTCAGACTTATGCTTCATTAAGTAGATATATCCATATCTGCTCAAATCATCTGTGAAGGTGAGAAAATAACGATATCCGCCTCGAGCCTCAATATTCATCGGACCACATACATCGGTATGTATGATTTCCAACAAATCTGTTGCTCTCTCCA
>NW_021304858.1:0-1727 GCF_002162155.2 Triticum dicoccoides
CCGCATTCGAGATCTCCTATAAAGAGATACCATTTTGGCCGTAGTGGGGCAGGTTATGCTGATTCGCCGCATACTGCCCTGCAAACATCGCCCCCTCCGCCTATGGGAATTTAATCCGATAGGACCGCGAGCCCTCCAACATTTTATGGGCACGACGCCCGTGGAGATGTACAAATTGTTCTTCAGATCACAAGCAATGTGTCCGGACTTGTCCGAGGATGCAGGTCTGAGCTACAATCGCCCGGACACTCAAGTAAGTAGCCCTGTACTCGGACACGCTATCCGTACATTTATCATAAAACTGCCCTCAAAAGAGCTATCCTTTAAACAGGAGTGGATAGCGAATGCAAAGCTTATCTGGTGTCCAGCCCCCCTCCCTGAGACCACGCTGGATCCCGTGTTGACCAGGATGCTGGAGATTGTGCCTTTGGAAGAAGGAGAAGAGGGGAACAAAGAAGCTACCGCCTCCGCGAAGGAGACTGTCAGGAAAGGAGGAATCGAGAATTCCTCTATCCAGGGAAAGAAGAGGACCGCCTCTGAAGACCCAGAGGCGATGGCCTCAAAGCGGGGGAAGAAATCTTCGTCAGAGGGTTCGGCGCCGGAGGGTGCCCCGGCCGCATTACGCCCCCAAGGGGATCGGCTCTCCACCGAGCCGTAAGTAAAGAGAGGGGTTTTAAAATGAGAGACATCCTGTTTTATTTCTGAGGAAGATAACCGAAATTTTACCTTGTAGTTCGGATCTCAACCCTTCGCAGCAGAGCTCATCTTCAGGGGATCTTCGTCTGTAGATGATGGAGAGCGGAACGCCTCCACCAGCTGTACCATCTTGTGAGGCAGGTGACCCCGAGGTGTCGTCTCGGAGGGTTTCTCCGAATCCGGCCATGGAAAAAGGTATTCGGGTGAGTCCGACACCGTCTGGTGCACGGTCGGAGGAGCTGAAGGATCTGCTCAGGCGAGCGTCTATCTCAGAAGAACACCGTGTGTTGATGAACATGGTGATTAGAAGGATTTCATCCGCGGAAAGCGGATTGTACGAGGCCTCCAGGAGTTTACTGACAGGTTTTGAGGTACGCGAATAGATGTACCTTTTGACAGAGCTGCATATATAAAATGCGCCCTGTATAGATAGTAGCCCCTGAGACTCTGTGTGTTGTCAAAAATGATGGCACACAGAGGATCATAATCCCAGGTATAATATGTCGCCTTTCCTATGTAGGTGGCGAGGTGCTCGGTGGCTAGCCGGACTGATGAATTTGCCGAGCTAAAGCGGCAACTTGGCATGGCAGATGCCGACATCGCGCTTGTAAATGAGCGGCTGGACGAGGCACAAGGTATGTAATGTCTCCGAAGACATCTGGTAAGAGGAGCTTGATGCGCGTACCTTATAACATGTGTGCTAAATGCAGATGGTGCCGCTGCCGTGGAAAACCTTCGGGCGGAACTTGCCCGAGCCAAGGAGCAAGCGAGGAAAAGTGATGCGGCTGCCGTGAAGGCGGCTGAAGAGCTAAAAGCCGAACAGGCTGCTCACTGCCAAAGCAAGAAAGAAATGGCCGAGATGGCTGTAAAATTGAAGGATGCTGCCGACCGTTGTAAGCTTCTTGAAAAAGAAGATAGGGTGGCACAGAAGGACCTAGAAAAGGTCACGGCCGAGGCCAAGGACACTTGCTCTGCAATGAGAGATATGAAGGAGGAGCTACGTTAGGCCGGAGATATCACGGCTGGAAAGC
>NW_021304859.1:0-1019 GCF_002162155.2 Triticum dicoccoides
CTTTTTGCTCCTGTTTAGTAATAAATAAATTATTTATCCTCTGTTTTGTTAGTGTTTTTTGTGTTCAATTAGTGTTTGTGCCAAGTAGAACCGTTGGGAAGACTTGGGGAAAGTCTTGTTGAACTTGCTGTAAAAAACAGAAACTTTAGCGCTCACAAGAACTGCTGTCATTTTTATTTGAAGAGTGATATTTAGTTAATTCTTTTTGCATGTGATTAATAGATAAATTCCTCACCTCCAGAAATTTATTTTAGAATTTTTGGGGTTCCAGATCTTGAGCTAGCTACAGATTACTACAGACTGTTCTGTTTTTGACAGATTCTGTTTTTCGTGTGTTGTTTGCTTATTTTGATGAATCTATGGCTAGTAAAATAGTTTATAATCCATAGAGAAGTTGGAATACAGTAGGTTTAACACCAATATAAATAAATAATGAGTTCATTACAGTACCTTGAAGTGGTCTTTTGTTTTCTTTCGCTAATGGAGCTCACGAGTTTTCTATTTTGAGTTTTGTGTTGTGAAGTTTTCAAGTTTTGGGTGAATTCTTTTGATGGATCATGGAACAAGGAGTGGCAAGAGACTAAGCTTGGGGATGAACATGGCACCCCCAAGATAATCCAAGGACACAAAAAAGTTAAATCTTGGGGATGCCCCCGGAAGGTATCCCCTCTTTCGTCCACTTCCATCGGTAATTTACTTGGAGCTATATTTTTATTCACCAAGATGATATGTGTTTTGCTTGGAGCGTCTTGTATTATTGTGTATTTGTTTGTTAGTATGCCAAAATCATCCTTGCTATACACACCTTTTGAGAGAGCCATACATGAATTAAAATTTGATAGAATACTCTATGTGCTTCACTTATATCTTTTGAGCTAAGTAGTTTTGCTCTATGTGCTTCACTTATATCTTTTGAGCTAGATAATTTTGCTCTATGTGCTTCACTTATATCCTTTGAGCTAGATAATTTTGCTCTATGTGCTTCACTTATATCTTTTGAGCGTTATAATTTTGCTCTA
>NW_021304860.1:0-1865 GCF_002162155.2 Triticum dicoccoides
AGAAACTTGTCTGAAAAACAGCGACGAATGATGTTCTTTGACTTTCAGGGCCAAAAAGTCCTGCTTAAGGCCGTATTTGAGGGCATTTCGGGCCTCCTGGCGCAAGCGGGGAGCACTTTTTTGATTCGCGCGCTCGCCACGAGCAGTTTGAGTACTTGTGGGTCCGACACGGACTCCGAATGACAAAGTTATGACCGTTTTAGTGAACATCTCTCCATTCTATGGCAGTCCTTGAAAGTACTTCATTTTCTCGTGCGCTTTTTGCCTGATTGCCCCAAAATTTCTTGTCCTCTATAGAGGAGATATCGTTTCCACATATATATTGACCGATGCCAGGAATGCCCTTTTGTTCTTGGCTTTCACGCGCATGAGTTACAGCATGCCATCCGGTGAAAACAAGGAGAATAAGGCATATAGCCGCTGGATTTTCTTCAATTTACGGCCAAATGAGATTGCCCGGATCATAGAGCATCTGCAGAAAGGTACGTTTGTCCCTACCAGGGGGGCTAATGTGATAGAGGTGGGGGTGTCCCGATCTTTCGATGAGATGATAACTATCGATTTGGTGGAGATGACTTTGACAATCCGACTACGAACGTGCACAACGTTGCGCCTTAGCAATCGCTAATACAATCTCCTGAGGTTACTGACGATGCTGGAAGCACGGTCAGCCTGACCACGAAGGTCTATTCCTGCAAGCAATCGAAGAACGAGCAAGAATATGATAAAGCAATCTGAATATTGCAAATATATATGAAGTATTGATAATGGTGGGGATCCGGAAGCGGTCTTGGTCTGGTCGTTGGACACAAACGAAGTACACGAAGTTGCAATGGCTAACTTTTAACTAAACAAATCCCAAGGAAAAGCTACTAGATGGATCTACTTATATAGGAGCAAGGGGTGGCGGCCAAGGAGGTGGGAGGACGTCCCAAGGCAGCCTAAAACTAAATCTAGGTCGTACAAGACCAATGGGCCCAAGTGGAGGTGATGTAACACCTTTGGACTTGTAGTTTGACTCGGATTCTGCTGCAGCATCAGATTGTTTCGTCCACAACTCAACGCTCCGGACGAATTTAAAGGTGATTCCAATTGGGTTGGAAAGTGCACAAAATCTAGTTTCCAACAAAAAAAGAATCACCCAATTCGGAGTCCGTATGAAAAACTTGTGTCTGTATTGAGTCAGGTGTATCTGTGCAGTCCGAATGTGAATCCAGAACGTGAGAGACTTGGACTCTATCTTCTCTTGGGCCAAAAATGACGTGAGAGAACTTTTTGGACAGCAAATAAACATCTCTTTCTTACTTATCTTCATATGTGGATTGTACAAATGTCCCATACACCTGCAATTAGACAAAACACAAAAGTGTGTGAAGTATTTTTGTTCTGGATAATATAAATAGATTATTGAATAGTTTGCACTAGAAATCACCTGACAAATATGCATATATGCAATATTTTTGGTCATATCCAAGGTAGTCATGTCCTCATCATCCTCCCCTTCTTGAAAATAAAGCTGTCCTCGGCGTTGGTTAATCTGAAATGTGGCTAACAAAAGAGACAAGGTGTACATGTTGTATATGTATATGTCATCCATTTTCACTTCCCTTGATTTTTGCATATATGACACATGAATAGATGAGTAACTTGCATAGTTCATAAAATCTAAAGCCAAAAAATTAGCACAAGAAGTAGAAGGCATGAAAATATTGCAACTCAGTTTGCACATATAAGTGAAGCTCTTATTCATTTCAAAAGATTGACAATGTTCATCATTAAACCATCCCAACATTGGTGAATAAACCTTACTTGCATCAAATTTACATGCTACAACATGCTTAAATAAGCAAACATGCAATAAGTCA
>NW_021304861.1:0-851 GCF_002162155.2 Triticum dicoccoides
AGAACTCCGGGGTAACGATGGAATCCTACACCGGTAACGACAAGGACAGATACTACGGAAGGATCGAGGAGATCTGGGAGCTGAGCTACGCTGGAGAGAAGGTCCCGATGTTCCGTGTCAGATGGGCCAAGAACGTCATAAAAGAAGACCGGTATTTCACCACCATGGTTATACCCGAAGCCAAATCCAAGACCGCGGGCGCAAACGTCACCGCAAAAAATGAGCCATGGGTACTGGCTTCCCAAGTGGACCAATGCTTCTTCATTACCGACCCGCCAAAGCCCAGTCGTGTTGTCGTGAGGAGAGGCAAAAGGAAGATCATCGGAATGGATGGAGTAGCCAATGAGCAAGACTTCGACAAGTACGGCGACCCGAGGATCGAACATGACGACGATGATGAAGTAGCAGCATACACCACAAGAAGAAGCAGGACCACCCTACCTAAAGGACGTCTGTTCCAGAGAAGAACTCCATTTGCGAAAAAGAAGGGCAAGAAGATTGTGAACAGATAGCTAGCTAAGATCGATTGTATTTAAATCGTAGCCTTCATTTCTCGATTGTATTTCATGGGTACTTTTTGAACTATCATGAATATTTTTAAATTTCATGGACACTCGATCTCGATCGCTATCCCACCTTGCCAGATCCGGCCCCCCTCGCCGCCGAGCACCCCCCAGTCCACCGGCCGCCGCCGCCGACCCCCTGCACCCTCGATTCCCCTACCCAACCGCCACCGCCGACCCCCCGCACCCCGCGCACCGTCTTATAAAACAAATTAGTATCAAACAGCTTTTTAAATGCTACTGTCTTATAAAAAAAATATTACTGTTATTATTTAAACAAGTTTGAAC
>NW_021304862.1:0-1601 GCF_002162155.2 Triticum dicoccoides
CAAATACAGAAAAACACGATCAATGCAATGCACAATATGATGCATGCTATGACATGGCAATATGAATGTGTTTTGGGCTAATGCACCTAAAACCAGATTAAATGAAGTTGGTTTGAATCCAAGATTCAAATTCAAACTCCATATGTGGATATTTAAATGCCATTAGTATGATTTGTGCTAAACAGCATCTATAAGTTGTTCTAACATGCATGAAAATGGTACAGATGGATTCCTTGGATTTTTCTGATAATTTTTCATATATAATTTATTTAATTTGGAGTTACGGTTAATTTTCTATGATTTATTGAAGTTTTAGGCATTTTCTGTAATTTCCTGATTAATAATAAATCCAGAAATGAATTTACTGCGTCAGCATGACTTCACAGTGACGTCAGCAAGTCAACGACGTTGTCCAGGTCAAATCTGACCTATGGGACCCACATGTCAGCTGCACAGTGATTTAACAGAGTTTAATTGACTTAACTAAATGGTTAGCCGGGTTAATTAAAGGGTAGGGCCCACCTGTCAGTGTCTATTAAACTAACTAGTATTTAGTTAACACTAATCCTAGCCTAATTAACAGGCCGGCCCCACATGTCATGGACACAGGGGGGGGGCCCGCCGTGGTCAAAGTGGGTCAACCCACCGGCGGCTTGACGCCGGCGAGGCCAGCCGCGGTGGCGAGCCTCGGGTTTGCGTCTCCGGCGACCAAACGGCCGGCCGAGTGCACGCGCGGGGAGCTGGGGCTCGCCGCATCCAGGGAGGCTTGCGGCAGCAGCGGGGACGGCCGGAGCTCGCCGGAAACGAGCTCGAGGCGGCGCCGGCGTTCGGTTGTTTCTGGCTACGGGGCTGCTGCGGCCGTGGTATCGCGTTCGTGGCACCTACAGCAGCTACGCGAGGCAGCGAGCAAGTTGGACACGACGCCCGGACCAAATGGTCGCCGGAGTCGTGTCGGCGGTGAGTGCAGGCGGCGATGCAGTCGGGCGAAAGGGGCGAGGCGGCTACGGCGTGCCAGAGAGGGAACGGAGAGGGGGAAAAGGTTCGGTGGCTCACGGCGGTTGCAGCGGACGTCGAAGCAGGCTCGGGGAAGGCCGGACGGCGACGAGTCGATGATGGGGATCCGCGGCGGCCGGCGATGAAGAAGAGGCCGGTGACGGTGTTTTGAGGCATCCGGCGTCGAGTGAGTCGACGGGGAGGACGAGGAGGTCGAAATGGAGGCCATGAACACGTCGGCGAGGCGAGTGGTGGTCGGTGGTCGTGGCTATGGCGAGCGGCGGCGACGGCGACTCTCGGGCGGCTCGGGGAAGAGAGTCAGGGGAGGGAGAGAGGGTGCAGCGAGTGAGAAAGAGGAGCGAGGGGACACGGGGCGTCGTCGTGGCGTCGCTAGGAGGCCGGGGGGAAGCAGGAGGTGGCGTGCGGGGCCGTGCGCGCGTCGGCGCGTGCCCGCGTCCTTCTGGCGAGGGAAGAAGACGACAGGGGGGGTAGCGGTGGCGGGCTGGGCCGCCAGCTGGAGTTGGGCCGGGTGGCTGAGGTGAGCGCCAGGTACGGGTCTTTCTCTCTCTGGTTTTTATTTCTATTTTACTTCTGTTTTCTATTTTTTT
>NW_021304863.1:0-1309 GCF_002162155.2 Triticum dicoccoides
ACAAGATGATCATGGAGCCCCAAGATGGAGATCAAAGGAGCTATGTGATATTGGCCATATCATGTCACGTTTATTATTTGATTGCATGTGATGTTTATCATGTTTTGCATCTTGTTTACTTAGAACGACGGTAGTAAATAAGGTGATCCCTCATACTAATTTCAAGAAGTGTTCCCCCTAACTGTGCACCGTTGCGACAGTTCGCTGTTTCAAAACACCACGTGATGATCGGGTGTTTTATTCAGACGTTCACATACAACGGGTGTAAGACAGATTTACACATGCAAACACTTAGGTTGACTTGACGAGCCTAGCATGTACAGACATGGCCTCGGAACACGGAAGACCGAAAGGTCGAGCATGAGTCGTATAGAAGATACGATCAACATGAAGATGTTCACCGATGTTGACTAGTCCGTCTCACGTGATGATCAGACACGGTCTAGTTTAACTCGGATCATGTAATACTTAGATGACTAGAGGGATGTCTAATCTAAGTGGGAGTTCATTAATAATTTGATTAGTTGAACTTAATTATCATGAACTTAGTCTAAATATTTTACAATATGTCTTGTAGATTAAATGGCCAACATAGTCCTCAACTTCAACGCGTTCCTAGAGAAAACCAAGCTGAAAGACGATGGCAGCAACTATACGGACTGGGTCCGGAACCTGAGGATCATCCTCATAGCTGCCAAGAAAGATTATGTCCTACAAGCACTGCTTGGTGACGCACCCGTTCTCCCTGCAGAACAAGATGTTATGAACGCTTGGCAGGCACGTTTCGATGACTACTCCCTCGTTCAGTGCGGCATGCTTTACAGCCTAGAGCCGGGGCTCCAAAAGCGTTTTGAGAGACATGGAGCATATGAGATGTTCGAAGAGCTGAAAATGGTTTTCCAAGCTCATGCCCGGGTAGAGAGATATGAAGTCTCCGACAAATTCTTCAGCTGTAAGATGGAGGAAAACAGTTCTGTCAGTGAGCACATACTCACTATGTCTGGGTTGCATAACCGCTTGACTCAGCTGGGAGTTAATCTCCCGGATGATGCGGTCATTGACAGAATCCTCCAGTCGCTTCCACCAAGCTACAAGAGCTTTGTGATGAACTTCAATATGCAGGGGATGGAAAAGACCATTCCTGAAGTATTTGCTATGCTGAAATCAGCAGAGGTAGAAGTCAGGAAGGAACATCAAGTGTTGATGGTCAATAAAACCACTAAGTTCAAGAAAGGCAAGGGTAAAAAGAACTTCAAGAAGGACGGCAAGGAGGTTGCCGCGCCCGGCAAGCAAGCTGCCGGGAAGAAGC
>NW_021304864.1:0-1162 GCF_002162155.2 Triticum dicoccoides
ACGAAACACAAATCCATCGTTAACGACAAACTTGTTCCACATTCTTCCTTCTTTACAATTCTGCATTACATCTTTAAAATCAGCATCATGCACATATTGATCTTTGATGGTCTCCAAACCAAATATTTTGAAGTCAAGTTGTGAAAGCATAGTATAGCGGCGAGACAATGCATCAGCAATAACATTTTCTTTTCCCTTCTTGTGTTTAATGACATAAGGAAAAGTCTCAATGAATTCAACCCATTTAGCATGTCTACGATTCAGTTTAGCTTGACTTTTAATATGTTTCAAAGATTCATGATCAGAATGTATAACAAATTCGTTGGGCCATAAATAATGTTGCCATGTTTCTAAAGTCCGAACAAGAGCATATAATTCTTTATCATAAGTAGAATAATTCAGACTAGGCCCACTCAATTTTTCAGAAAAGTATGCAACAGGTTTGCCATCTTGTTATAACACACCGCCTAATCCAATTCCACTAGCATCACATTCAAGCTCAAAAGTCTTATTAAAATCAGGAAGTTGGAGTAAAGGAGCATGTGTCAACTTATCTTTCAATACCGAGAAGGCTTCTTCCTGTGCGGTACCCCAAAGAAAAGGCACATCTTTCTTTGTAAGCTCATTGAGAGGTGCAACAATGGTGCTGAAATCTCTCACAAAACGCCTATAGAATCCAGCGAGGCCAAGAAAACTCCTCACTTGTGTGACCGTTTTGGGTTGCGGCCAACACTCAATAGCTTCAATCTTGGCTTTATCAACTTCAATTCCCTGTGGAGTAACAACATAGCCAAGAAAAGATACTCGGTCGGTGCAAAAGGTGCACTTCCCAAGGTTACCAAACAAACGTGCATCACGTAGAGCAATAAAAACAGCACGTAAATGTTCCAAATGTTCTTCCAAAGATCTGCTATAAATCAATATGTCATCAATGTAAACTACCACAAATCGTCCAATGAAAGCACGTAAAACTTCGTTCATTAATCTCATGAAAGTACTAGGTGCATTAGTTAACCCAAAAGGCATGACTAACCACTCATATAATCCAAACTTAGTTTTGAATGCTGTTTTCCATTCATCTCCCAATTTCATACGAATTTGATGGTATCCACTACGCAAATCAACTTTGGAGAATATTGTAGAGCCACTCAATTCATCAAGC
>NW_021304865.1:0-1578 GCF_002162155.2 Triticum dicoccoides
CATGGACCGTAAACGTGAAGAATTTTGCAGTTTCACCCAAGGCCGACTTTCTGTGGATGCTTACAGCAGGGAGTTTGGTAATCTCGCACGATATGCAACCGAGGAAGTGTCTACCGATGCCAAGAAGCAAGCAAGGTTCCGTAAGGGCCTTAGTCCTGAGCTTCGCCGTGACCTCCGTCTGCATGAGTGCACAACTTTTCAGAAACTTGTCAACAAAGCCATCAGTGCCGAAACTGGTCAGACTGACTATGACGCAACACGCAAGCATGGCCGTGACATGGGTTCCTCATCCGGTGCTGGTCCTCAGAAGCGCCGCGTGTGGGTACCCAACACCGCCCTGCCACCCAGGTTTACACCGAGGCCATCCTTCCAGGCGCCTCGCCCCGTTCAACAGTCTGCTCCAGCCAAGCCCTATGGGGGTCCATCTAACAATGCTCCTCCACGTACCAGTTCCGTGACTTGTTTCAAGTGTGGGGAATCTGGTCACTATATGCGTGAGTGTCCCCAGACCAACCCCAATCAATCTGCTAAAGCTGTTGGCCGTGGCAAGCCGACAGGAAAAATATTCCACGCCAAGCCGGTCACCGCTTCACGTGGCCATGTCAACTGTATCTCTGCCGAAGAAGCTCAAGAGGATCCCAACGTCGTTCTTGGTACGCTTCTTGTTAACTGCCACCCGGCATCTGTTCTTTTCGATACAGGAGCCTCTCATTCTTTTATATCCGAAAGTTATGCTCGTTTGCATAACGTTGCATTCTGTGACATGCCATCCACTATGGAAATTTCTACTCCTGGTTCTAGATGGCAGACCTCTAGGGTAAGTTATGGAAATGAAATCCAAGTCGACAGGCTTGTTTTCCTCGCGTCTTTGATAGCCCTTAAATCTTCAGATATTAATATCATTCTGGGTATGGACTGGATGTCGGCTCATCATGCCCAAATCGATTGCTTCTCTAGGACTGTCCAACTCACCCATCCTTCGGGAAAGATAGTCAATGTCTTGACCCGAATAGCCAAGCGACAATTATATTCTCTTAACGCCAGCCCTTTGCCAGACCTTGAGGACGTTCCGGTAGTCCGTGACTTCCCGGATGTCTTTCCAGAGGAATTGCCAGGCGTTCCACCTGACAGGGATGTTGAGTTTGTAATAGACCTCATTCCAGGAACCGTTCCGATTGCTAGAAGACCTTATAAGATGGCACCCCTAGAACTAGCCAAACTTAAGAAACAACTCGATGAGTCCTTGAAAAAGGGTTTCATCCGACCTAGCTCTTCTCCGTGGGCTTGCCCCGTCCTATTCGTCAAGAAGAAGGATGGTACGGACCGGATGGTTGTAGATTACCGACCTGTCAATTTGGTCACAATCAAGAACAAATATCCACTTCCCAGGATCAACGACCTGTACGATCAGCTCGCTGGATCCTCAGTCTTCTCCAAAATGGATTTGAGGTTGGGCTACCATCAAATCAAAATCAGAAACGGGGACATTCCTAAAACGGCCTTTGTTACTCGTTATGGCCAATACGAGTACACCGTCATGTCCTTCGGATTAACCAACGCTCCAGCCACCTTTTCTCG
>NW_021304866.1:0-944 GCF_002162155.2 Triticum dicoccoides
ATGTAAGTCTTGCTGGGTACATTTGTACTCACGTTTGCCTATTTTATGTTTTGCAGAGAGACTTCAGTCTCACTAGTAGTTCCACGTGGACTTCGACGTTTAGCTTGATACCTCAGCTACGATCTTGTGCCCTCGGCAGGATCTGATAGATAGTCAGGCTTCTCAGCCTTTTCCATTTATAGATGTCTGTACCCAGACATGATAGCTTCCGCTTGTGCTTTGACTTGTATGCTCTGAGTGTTGGGTCATGAGACCCATGATTGTAATATCGCGCTCCTCGGAGCCTATTGAATAAACTACTTGAGTCGTAGAGTCATTTTGTGATGCCATGTTGTATTGCACATATCGAGCATATTGTGTGTATGTTATTGAAATGCTTGGTATGTGTGGGATCTGACTACCTAGTTGTTTATCTTTAGTAGCCTCTCTTACCGGGAAATGTCTCCGAGTGTTACCGCTGAGCCGTGGTAGCTTGCTACTGCTCTGGAACACTTAGGTTGGCCGGCATGTGTCCTTCTTCGTTCCTGTGTCTGTCCCTTCGGGGAAATGTCACGCATTGAGTACCGGAGTCCTGTTAGCCCGCTACAGCCCGGTTTACCGGAGTCCTGCTAGCCCAGTGCTACAGCCCGGACCCACTTGCTGATGACCGACACGTTCGATGCTGGGTCATGGATGCCTGTCCCTGTAAGTCTGTGCCACTTTGGGTTTACGACTAGCCATGTCAGCCCGGGCTCTTTATCATATGGATGCTAGCGACACTATCATATACGTGAGCCAAAATGCGCAAACGGTCCCGGGCAAAGGTAAGGCGACACCCGTGGGGATACCGTGCGTGAGGCCGCAAAGTGATATGAGGTGTTACCGGCTAGATCGATGTGACATTGAGTCGGGGTCCTGACAGCGTTGGTATCAGAGCTTGACTGCCTGTAGGATTACCAAGCCAA
>NW_021304867.1:0-2067 GCF_002162155.2 Triticum dicoccoides
GTGGGGTCTGGTGGCAACGTAACGGCCTGAAAGAGAAGTGCGTCGTGATCGTGGCTGCGGTGCCTCAGTGCAGATATCACCTCGCGTACGTACGTTTCAGCCTTACTGGAACCTCGCCGCCTCACCATGAATGGAGTGTGGTTCACTAGTAGAAAAAGGACCTAATATGAGACACATTAGTGCCGGTTTGATTTTGAGCCGGCACTAATGTGTCCAATAGTGCCGGTTCCAACGGCTAGCCGGCCATTCTCATTAGTACCGGTTCGTGGCGAACCTTTAGTACCGGTTCGTGGCACGAACCGGTACTAAAGAGAGTGGTGGCAGGGTGTTGTCAGTCTGGGGCCCCTCTAGCACCTTTAGTACCGGTTCGTGGCACGAACCGGTACTAAACGTCGACCTACATAAACCCTTCTTCCACCCGAGCCACTCTGTTCTTCCCCTTTCCCCTCACTTCCTCTGTTCTTTCCCTCTCTTCCTCAAGCTCCTCATAAATTTTGCCCAAAATTTGTCAAGATTTGAAGGCCCCCATCCATTCAAATGATCACAAAGGTTAGCAACTTTGTCCTTTCAACTCTCATTGCTAGATTAGCTCTTGCAATGCTTTGTATAGTGATTAATTTGGGAGGAATTATATTTTCTAGTATTTGATTTATATGCAATTTGAGGTCAAAAATAGCACTTAGTTTGCATATGTAGGTGCGGTTTACTTAGTGCCTTCTAAATCTCCGTCGTAACCACCGTCGATCGCCCGCACCGTCCCGTCGCCGGCACCACCTTGTGGTGAGGCTCTTGTTCATGAATGTTTTACATTACCGAATTGATGTTTGTGTGATTTGGATATATAGTTACTCGTATAATTATCTTACCCATACGTTGTTTGTTATACATAGTGCCATGGTTTTGATATCTGTCCCCGTCGGCCCTCGTCCTTGTTATGATTCGGATGTGGTATATTCTCATTTAAAACTAGTTGTTGCATTTCGTGTTTATGAAAAATTATGCCCATCAAGTTGACACAGATATTTTTATCTAGGAGGTATGTGAACCGGAAATTCCATCCGACCCTATTGTCGAGAGGTTAAATTTAGTTGAAAGAGAAAACGAGTATTTGAAAGAAAAATTGAAAAGAATTGAGGGGGAGAAGATGGAATTGGAGTTGCATGTTGCCGATGTCGTCGATGATCACAAGATCAAGATGGAGAAAATGAGGTTGAAGATTAGAAAGATTAGAAAATATGCCATTGATAGTGTGGCTTGGTATCATTATGCTGTTGGATCAATTGTTACCTTAGTTGCGATCTTCATCGCATTTGTTGTTGCATTTAAATTCTTTAGCTAGAGAGTTATTTGTATGTTGCATTTAATTAAGTGTTGTCTATGAACTTTATGTATGAACTTTATGTATGAACTTGTATTAATTTGGTCTATTCGGTGTTGTGTAATGAAGATGAGCCGACAATGGATGTATGATGACAGATGCTCTCCCGAGTTCATTAATGGCGTGCATACTTTTCTGCTTGCCGCTGAGGCAAACAAGCGGGCTGATGGTTTTATGCCTTGTCCATGTGTTGGCTGTAAGAATGGTCACAGTTACTCTACATCAAGAACCATTCACGTCCACCTATTTGAGTCCGGTTTCATGCCCCACTATAATGTTTGGACCAAGCATGGAGAAATAGGGGTTATGATGGAAGACAATGAAGAAGAAGAGGACGACGACGGCTATCCTGGCCATGGGTTCCCTGAATACGATGATACAACAATGGGGGAAGAAGCTGAGCCGGCAATGCAGAAAGAAGCTAAAGAAGAGGCATCAGATGAGCCCGCTGATGATCTAGGTCGGGCCATTGCCGATGCAAAAAGAAACTGTGCAGGTGATCTGGAGAGGACGAAGTTGCAGCGCATGTTAGAGGATCACAAGAAATTGTTGTACCTGAATTGCGAAGCTGACAAAAAAAAGTTGGGCACCACACTTGAATTGCTGCAATGGAAGGCAGAGAATGGTGTATCTGACAAGGGATTTGGAAAGTTGCTGGTAATGATAAAGAATATGCTTCCAAAGGACAA
>NW_021304868.1:0-1088 GCF_002162155.2 Triticum dicoccoides
GGCATGTTTTGCATTTAGTTAGTTTCATGGCATGTTGGTAAGCATACCGATGAACGTTATTTTATGTGAAAATAAGGTGAGTGAGTTCAATGATCCATACGTGGATGAATGTGAATATGAATGGCCATGTGTTGGCATGAGGATGGGTACGATGGCAGTGTTGTAGCATGCCAGTCTTACGCCAGACTATGTGACTTCAGTGTCAAACCATATCGGTCCAGTACCTATCATTTCCTTCCTTGTACTACCACATGTTTTCCGCAAGGAATATGGTTTAGTAAGTTGCAAACCACTTTCATGGTACACACCAAAGAGGAGAGGCCGTGATGATGGTTCCATGGCCCTGGATTAAAGCCAGTCATCCGGTCAGGGGGCATGGGTGTTTCCGGTTGGGACCGAGAGGGGGGCACCCCTTAGAGCGCGCGTATATAAATTTGATCCCATGCTATTCGAGATTGTGATCCCCCCGTCTCAAAAGTTTTTCTTGGACGATGACTAGGGTGATACCTAGCATCGGGAGGTAGGATGGGTGTGTACCGGTTAGCTGTGTTTTCTTCCGAAATACCGTAAACGGAACTAGTCCTTCGTGACTACGGAAATCCGTTGACTGTGGGAAAAATTTTGTACAAACTCTGCAGAGTCATATATTCCTCCAAATCATCTCTTCCATGTCAAGTTTCGTTCCATCTTATCCTAATCGATTGTCAGCTTTGATGACAGAGACTCCGGTGAATCGCATGAGTGCTAAGTCCAGTTGAATGATTATCCCTGTGGATGGACTAACCCGTTTATTCTCATGGATTGAATGTTTATTATGAGTATTATTTACTGATGAACTTTTAAAGCCCTTTCTGCGATGTCGCTCAGACGTCCGACTGTGGCATTTCTTTTAAAGCCCTTTATGTGATGTCGCTCAGACGTCCGACTGTGGCATTTCTTTTAAAGCCCTTTCTGCGATGTCGCTCAGACGTCCGACTGTGGCATTTCTTTTAAAGCCCTTTATGCGATGTCGCTCAGACGTCCGACTGTGGCATTTCTTTTAAAGCCCTTTATGCGATGTCGCTCAGACGTCCGACTGTGGCATTTCT
>NW_021304869.1:0-894 GCF_002162155.2 Triticum dicoccoides
AACTATCAGACCATCACAAGTATCAACAGAACATGTCTACAACCATGTAACAAATCATGTCTAGTTGATCTGATGTAACAAATCTGACCATCACAAAAATCAAAAGAACATCTATACACCATCATTCAGGCCATCACAAGCATAACAGAGCAATGGTGTTTTCTTCAGTTACCTTTGATCTGGCTGCTTGGAATCCACTGACCTTCAGATCCGCTGACCAATCCACTAACCTGCTGTTCATCAAAAGGAAAAATAAATGAGCATACGTGGTGAGTAGAAGGGATTGGGGATTTAGGGTTTCTGTATGGGGTTAGAACTAGTCAAGTCTGAATATTACACAACCCTGAACATTACACAATTCAAACTACAGAACATACACTGTATTCAGTGATCTTTCTAAACAAGCTACAGAACATACACTGTATTCAAACTTGCTGCTATTTAAGCAAATTTTTGTAGGAAAACTGATTAGGACCCCCAAAAAACTAGCTGCATTTCAATCAGACCAAATGTTTCACTTAATTTTATGAGTTAACTGAATTTACATTTAATTCAGTTAACCAAAATTACACTAAATTTTACTGTCAATTAAAATTCAGTGAGTACATTCAGGTGCGCATGCATTTCGAACCCGTGTCCCCAGGGCCAGCAATTCTACCAGGTCGGACGGACGATTCGATTCGAACCACGAGGGTAGGGAAAGACGATTGCTGAATTTGAAATCGCCTACCTGGGCTTGAGTGAGGTGTGGGCGGCGAGGTCGCGGGAGGAGTACTTCCTTGGCTCACCGGCTGCTGCGGAGGTGACCGGTGGTGGAGGACGGCAGGGGCGGCTAGGCAGCGTCAGGTTCAGCCGGCTGGGCGCGCCGCAGCGGCGGGCCGGCAGCGGTGGCGG
>NW_021304870.1:0-572 GCF_002162155.2 Triticum dicoccoides
CGCGGTCACCTCCCCGCGCCGCCCCGACGCCGTCGCCGCCCCGCGTCGCCATCCCGACGCCGTCGCCGCCCCGCACCACCGTCGCCTCTCGCTTTGGTCAAGGACAGCACCGCCCCCCTCTTCCCCCCTGTTTTTTTGCAAATATATATATGTTTTTCCTGATTATATGTATATGTATAGTATATGTATGTGTGTATTTGTATGCAAAAGATGGATTAACAGAAAAATAGTATTTTTTTCTGTTCATAGATTTTTTGGTGATATTGATTATTGTAAATATGCAAATGTTTGTATATTCATATGAACAATGAATTAGGCAAAACCTTTACTTTTTTCTGAAATTTCTATTTGAACATTATTTTTAAAAAAAAGCAATACTACTTCATGTATTTTTAAGAAGGAAGAAGAAAAAGAATGAGAGGAAAAAGGAAATAAGAAGAGGAAGAAAGGAGAAGAAGAGGGGAGAGGAAGACGAGGAGAAATAAATAAGAAGAAGAAAAAAGAAGAAAAAGAAGAGGAGAAGAGGAGTCTTCTTTTTTTCTTCTTTTTTTTCTTCTTTTTTTTCTTCAACA
>NW_021304871.1:0-1897 GCF_002162155.2 Triticum dicoccoides
CGGAGTCCTGCTAGCCCAGTGCTACAGCCCGGACCCACTTGCTGATGACCGACACGTTCGAAGCTGGGTCATGGATGCCTGTCCCTGTAAGTCTGTGCCACTTTGGGTTTACGACTAGTCATGTCAGCCCGGGCTCTTTATCATATGGATGCTAGCGACACTATCATATACGTGAGCCAAAAGGCGCAAACGGTCCCGGGAAAAGGTAAGACGACACCCGTGGGGATACCGTGCGTGAGGCCGCAAAGTGATATGAGGTGTTACCAGCTAGATCGATGTGACATCGAGTCGGGGTCCTGACAGCGTTGGCATCAGAGCCGGACTGCCTGTAGGTTCTCCAAGCCAAACTGGTCGATGTTGAGTCTAGAAATTCTTTAGTTATATGTAGGGGAATTGTTTGTGGGTTGGAACGTAAGGCTCTTTTTACTCCTGATACCTTATGACTTTCTGATCTGAGTCAGTCCATTCTTCCACCGGGGGTTAAGGAATTAGGATCTGTTCTCTCTATCAGGATCACGAGTTACTAATCAGTAGTACCTTATAAGTTTGATGGTTACCAGCCTAGTTCAGTTCTACTACCACATTATGTTGCCAGAATGGTTTCAGAACTTTGATGATGATGAGTGTGTACGAAATCCTTTGTCAAATGTCTCAAATCCTTTTTGAGCATTTACAGCTATCATGCTGCCGAAATTTTGCTAGAAATTCTAATGCCTTTGCATTATGATTGTGCTTTTAGATGGCCACTCGCGACCTCAATCAAGTGGTTCGCCTGACTCGATGCCTAGATGTACCCGGCCATACTGCTAAGTTGGTCAGGGTAATGACTGAGGCTGGATACCGCTGGTATCCCGAGTACACGGTCGAAGAGCAATTCCGAGATTTTAATCAAAGCCAGTATCTCTGCACTGTCAGGATATTTCCATCTTATCCTGGATCCACCGAGCCTCTTCACTGCTCCTATGGACTCGGGGTTACTATTGAGATGGCTGTGCAGGACGCCGCCTACTCTATGATGACCATTATGCGAGTCAGATCTGGGTTATTTCGGGACTCTGATTTCCGGTATATGCCAGGATCACTTCCGGGAGCGCAAGGGTATCTTCAGGCTATCTATGCTGACCCCACTCAGGAGGATTCACGGACTCGCACCACTGCTGAGATGCTCGAGGATAAGGACCGTGAAAATCGGGCCTTAAGGCTAGAGCTCTTCAACACCCGTGCTGACCACTGGGCCACTTTGACTCGGTTCGCACCGGCGGTGCAAGCTGGATATTCAGATATGCGCGATCTCTATCCTGTGAGATCTGCTCTGCCAGACGTGATGGTTTGGCGTGATGTAGGAGGCATCACCCCACCTCGCGGTCCCCGCAGGCCACCGTTTGTTGGTCCAAGGCCTCATCCTAGCCCCTATGGTCCACAAGCTCCGCGAGACCGTCTGTTTCCAGATGATCATATTGAGCTCCCAGGCTATGGAGGTGACTTCTACGAGGACTACTACGGATCGGTCTGAGTTAGTGGTAGTATCACTAGTTCGCACTAGCTGTGTCGTCTATCGTCCCGCGTGACTCGTGGGATATGACCTAGTTTGTACTCCTTCCGGAGGTGTAGAAAAATAATGTATAGGAGCTTGGAATGCCTCCGATGAGATGTAATCCTCTTTTCACCGTAATAGTACTTTGTTTGGTCTTGTACTAAACCCTGTATGGTGTGTATGACGATGGAATAAAAGAAGCAGTTTCTGTATCTACCATGTCATACGGATGATCATCTTGCATTCCGAGTTATTTCTTACATTATGAATCCTATGTCGGAATTTTACCATCCTGACTAAATCATTGTCTTGTTTACCTAGGATGGTCAACACGCGCGCTAACCCTGCTTCTCAAGAGCAGGC
>NW_021304872.1:0-1145 GCF_002162155.2 Triticum dicoccoides
ATGGCGTCGCTTTGAATGCTGCATACTGAACACAAAAGAAGTCCGGAGCTCAAATAAGTTTTAAAAACATTGAAGCGCCCGTGTAACAGATGAGTTCTCCTCCGAAACCCTTTTACTCCGAAAGAGTTTGTGTAGTTTGTACACGAAGTGCGTCCAGTTTTTGCTGTGACCCTCTCTACTATTTCGCACATGCTATGCGGGTGAAATGATGATACCATGCCAAGTTTCAACATTTTCAGAATTCATTTTGTAGTGATTTTGAATTTCACGGTCATTTAGCTCTCTAAACAATTAGGTAAATGACCAAAAACAACAAATGATGTCAGAACATGTTGGAAATTGATGATGTCGCTTTGAATGCTGCATACTGAACACAAAAGAAGTCCGGACTTCAAATAAGTTTAAAAAATATTGAAGCGCCCGTGTAACAGATGAGTTCTCGTCCGAAACCCTGATACTCCGAAAGAGTTTGTCCAGTTTGTACACGAAGTGCGTCCAGTTTTTGCCGTGACCCTCTCTAATCTTTCGCACATGCTATACGGGTGAAATGATGATACCATGCCAAGTTTCAACATTTTCAGAATTCATTTTGTAGTGATTTTCAATTTCACGGTCATTTAGCTCTCTAAACAATTAGGTAAATGACCGAAAAACAACAAAAGATGTCAGAACATGTTGGAAATTGATGACGTCGCTTTGAATGCTGCATACTGAACACGAAAGAAGTCCGGAGTTCAAATAAGTTTAAAAACATTGAAGTGCCCATGTAACAGATGAGTTCTCGTCTGAAACCCTGATACTCCGAAAGAGTTTGTCCAGTTTGTACACGAAGTGCGTCCAGTTTTTGTCGTGACCCTCTCTACTCTTTCGCACACGCTATGCGGGTGAAATGATGATACCATGCCAAGTTTCAACATTTTTAGAATTCATTTTGTAGTGATTTTCAATTTCACGGTCATTATCTCTCTAAACAATTAGGTAAATGATCGAAAAACAACAAATGATGGTAGAACATGTTGGAAATTGATGATGTCGCTTTGAATGCTGCATACTAAACACGAAAGAAGTCCGGAGTTCAAATAAGTTTAAAAAACATTGAAGTGCCCGTGTAACAGATGAGTTCTCGTCTGAAACCCTGATACTCC
>NW_021304873.1:0-965 GCF_002162155.2 Triticum dicoccoides
CAAGTATCATTTCCTTAGACCATGAGATTGTGCAACTCCCGGATACCGTAGGAGTGCTTTGGGTGTGCCAAACGTCACAACGTAACTGGGTGGCTATAAAGGTACACTACGGGTATCTCTGAAAGTGTCTGTTGGGTTGGCACGAATCGAGATTGGGATTTGTCACTCCGTGTAAACGGAGAGGTATCTCTGGGCCCACTCGGTAGGACATCATCATAATGTGCACAATGTGACCAAGGGGTTGATCACGGGATGATGTGTTACGGAACGAGTAAAGAGACTTGCCGGTAACGAGATTGAACAAGGTATCGGTATACCGACGATCGAATCTCGGGCAAGTACCATACCGCTAGACAAAGGGAATTGTATACGGGATCGATTGAGTCCTTGACATCGTGGTTCATCCGATGAGATCATCGTGGAACATGTGGGAGCCAACATGGGTATCCAGATCCCACTGGTTATTGACCGGAGAACGTCTCGGTCATGTCTGCATGTCTCCCGAACCCGTAGGGTCTACACACTTAAGGTTCGAGGACGCTAGGGTTATAAAGGAAGCTTGTATGTGGTTACCGAATGTTGTTCGGAGTCCCGGATGAGATCCCGGACGTCACGAGGAGTTCCGGAATGGTCCGGAGGTAAAGATTTATATATAGGAAGTCCTGTTTCGGCCATCGGGACAAGTTTCGGGGTCATCGGTATTGTACCGGGACCACCGGAAGGGTCCCGGGGGCCCACCGGGTGGGGCCACCTGCCCCGGGGGGCCACATGGGCTGTAGGGGGTGCGCCTTGGCCTACATGGGCCAAGGGCACCAGCCCCAAGAGGCCCATGCGCCTAGGGAACCCTAGAGGGAAGAGTCCTCAAGGGGGAAGGCACCTCCGAGGTGCCTTGGGGAGGATGGACTCCTCCCCCCCTCTTAGCCGCACCCCTTCCTTGGAGGAAGGGGCAAGGCTGCGCCTCCCCC
>NW_021304874.1:0-1087 GCF_002162155.2 Triticum dicoccoides
ATTTCGAAATTACATGGGCCTGGCCCAATAATAAGGTGACGCAGCACCTAAAATAGCCTCGGGACGAAATTTATGAAGTGGCATCTTGTATATTTCGTCCAAGGCTTCATGCACCCATTATGGTGGCTTCAAAGTCCTGAAATCATCACTTGTAACTCCGTTCTTGTTTCCCTTGCGCATGCCATCATCTCCATGCTTGTTCTTGCTCCAATGTTCATCCTTCTCCAAGCTAGGCCCTTCATTTGTAAGCAAAACAAATGTATCCAATTTAGGCAGCATCATATTCTCATAAACATTAGAATCATTACCAAGAAACGAAAGTACCTGGTAATTTAGTTGGCGTGCACGAGCTCTAGTAATTGGTCCAGTATGTATAGCAGCAGGGGCTGTGGGTGTAACAATTGTATTGATGTCCTCATCAATAAAGAAGGGGAGGGATAGCATATTTCTTGTCGTGGATAGATTCTCGAAAATGGCACACTTTATACCATGTCATAAAAGCGATGATGCTGTTAATGTTGCTGATTTGTTCTTTCGTGAAATTATTCGCTTGCATGGTGTGCCAAATACTATTGTTTCAGATCGTGATACTAAATTTCTTAGCCACTTTTGGAGATGTTTATGGGCTAAGTTGGGCACTAAACTGCTTTTTAGTACTACTTGTCACCCCCAAACTGATGGACGAACTGAAGTAGTCAATAGAACGTTGTCTACTATGCTTAGGGCTGTTTTGAAGAATAATAAGAAAATGTGGGAGGAATGCTTGCCTCATATTGAATTTGCTTATAATCGTTCATTGCATTCTACTACTAAGATGTGCCCTTTTGAAGTTGTGTATGGTTTCCTACCTCGTGCACCTATTGATTTGTTGCCTCTTCCATCTTCGGAGAAGGTTAATTTTGATGCTAAACAACATGCTGAATTGATTTTAAAAATGCATGAGTTAACTAAGGAAAACATTGAGCGTATGAATGCTAAATATAAACTTGCTGGAGATAAGGGTAGAAAACATGTTGTGTTTGCACCTGGAGATCTTGTTTGGTTACATTTGCGTAAGGATATATTTCCTGATTTGCGCAAATCAAAG
>NW_021304875.1:0-2283 GCF_002162155.2 Triticum dicoccoides
GGGGAAACCAGAGATAGGGTTGATTTCGGACCCCTCCACCAAGGGCCACGAAATCCACCCCCTCTTCCTCCATATATACAGCCCTTAGGGCATCGTTTAGACCTTGGGTTTTGTTTAGATTAAAAGTTCGCCATAGCTGCAACTTCGCGTACTTCGTTTGTGTTCAACGACCAGACAAAGGCGTCACAGAACCCCACCTTGATCAATAAAGCTTTCATCTTATATTCGCAATATTCAGATTGCAATCTTAGTTTCTTGCTTGTTCTTCGTTTGCTCGCAGGAAACAGACCCTCGTGGTCAGGTTGATCGTGCTCCGGCGTGGTCAATAACCTCTCGGAGTTGGTTTAGCGATTGCTAAGGCGCGACGTCCTCGCACGTTCGTAGTCGGATCGTCAAAGTCGACTTCCACCAAAGCGAAATCCACCATCTCATCGAAAGACAGGACACCTTTGCCTCTATCACATCTCTAGTCCGGTCTAGCTTACGACCAGCACAGTATCGTCGTTAAGCGTTTATTTAACATTGCATCTTTGAATTGATTATTGCTAAACTTTTGCTACCATATATAGCCAACCCAGCTCCACATATTTCTACACCGTGTATTGATGAGGACATCAATACAATTGTTACACCCACAGCCCCTGCTGCTATACATACTGGACCAATTACTAGAGCTCGTGCACGCCAACTAAATTACCAGGTACTTTCGTTTCTTGGTAATGATTCTAATGTTTATGAGAATATGATGCTGCCTAAATTGGATACATTTGTTTTGCTTACAAATGAAGGGCCTAGCTTGGAGAAGGATGAACATTGGGGCAAGAACAAGCATGGAGATGATGGCATGCGCAAGGGAAACAAGAACGGAGTTACAAGTGATGATTTCAGGACTTTGAAGCCACCATAATGGGTGCATGAAGCCTTGGACGAAATATACAAGATGCCACTTCATAAATTTCGTCCCGAGGCTATTTTAGGTGCTGCGTCACCTTATTATTGGGCCAGGTCCATGTAATTTCGAAATACATAAGTATAGGCTATTTTTAGAGTCCGTATGTGTGGGGAAACAAGAGATAGGGTTGATTTCGGACCCCTCCACCAAGGGCCACGAAATTCCCCCCCTCTTCCTCCATATATACAGCCCTTAGGGCATCATTTAGACTTTGGGGGATTTGTTTAGTTAAAAGTTAGCCATTGCAACTTCGTGTACTTCGTTTGTGTCCAGCGACCAGACCAAGACCGCTTACGGATCCCCACCTTTATCAATACTTCATCTATATTCGCAATATTCAGATTGCTTTATCATATTCTTGCTTGTTCTTCGATTGCTTGCAGGAATAGACCTTCGTGGTCAGGTTGATTGTGCTTCGGCGTGGTCAATAACCTCTCGGAGTTGGTTTAGCGATTGCTAAGGCGCAACGTCGTGCACGTTTGTAGTCGGATCGTCAAAGTCATCTTCACCAAATCAATAGTTATCATCTCATCGAAAGATCGGGACACCCCGCCTCTATCAAGTGGTATCAGATTTCCAGGTTGCTCGGTGAGATTTTACAGTTTTTCGTAGTTTAGATCGAGTCTGTTCTTCATACCTACAGTCCACGAAAAAGCCACCAAAAAAAATTAGGGTTAGTTCATCATATCCGAACCAATCTGAGCCTTTGCATAATCTTTTTAGGGTTTTGCTTTGTTGAATTTGCGGTTGCATCGTCGTGTCTAGTTGCTGGTCTTAGAGTCTAGTCTTTTAGAGTTTCGAGTTCTGGTCATAAGTTATCACGCCGCCGCCGCACCATCATTATCGCCCCTGCCGTCTACCACCACCGCTCCGAATCCGTATCCATATACCACCACCAATCCGTGTCCATATACCACCACCGATCCATATCCATATACTACCACCGCTACCACCACCGCTGCCATATACCACCACCATATATCCACCACCAATCCGAGTCCTTGCTTATTAGGGTTGTTTTCGAGATCCATCTAGATTCCGATTCGTGTTTCTTTGCCGGAGTAGGTTTCGAAAAAAAAAAGAGTCGGGTAGCCACGCTCCGTTTAGGCCCAAAATTTTTCGAAAACGCATTTTTCGAAAAATTTTCTGGCTATCCTATTTTTAGGTGTTTCTGAGTGTTTTGAGACAGGTGCCATTATAGGAAGTTTTTTTGACCCGTTTCCAGTTTTTGGGTCCGGGCAGTCAAAAAAAAAAATTGGTCAAAAAAATTTCGTGCCCATCCTGTCAGTTTGAGTTAAGAAGAGTTTTGAGACACTCGCCATTATAGTGAT
>NW_021304875.1:7342-48151 GCF_002162155.2 Triticum dicoccoides
AAAACATTGAGCGCATGAATGCTAAATATAAACTTGCTGGAGATAAGGGTAGAAAACATGTTGTGTTTGCACCTGGAGATCTTGTTTGGTTACATTTGCGTAAGGATAGATTTCCTGATTTGCGCAAATCAAAGTTAATGCCACGTGCTGATGGTCCCTTTAAGGTGTTAGAGAAAATAAATGATAATGCATATAAACTTGAGCTGCCTGCAGATTTTGGGGTTAGTCCCACTTTTAACATTGCAGATTTGAAGCCTTATTTGGGTGAGGAAGATGAACTTCCATCGAGGACGACTTCATTTCAAGAAGGGGAGGATGATGAGGACATCAATACAATTGTTACACCCACAGCCCCTGTTGCTATACATACTGGACCAATTACTAGAGCTCGTGCACGCCAACTAAATTACCAGGTACTTTCGTTTCTTGGTAATGATTCTAATGTTTATGAGAATATGATGCTGCCTAAATTGGATACATTCGTTTTGCTTACAAATGAAGGGCCTAGCTTGGAGAAGGATGAACATTGGGGCAAGAACAAGCATGGAGATGATGGCATGCGCAAGGGAAACAAGAACGGAGTTACAAGTGATGATTTCAGGACTTTGAAGCCAACATAATGGGTGCATGAAGCCTTGGACGAAATATACAAGATGCCACTTCATAAATTTCGTCCCGAGGCTATTTTAGGTGCTGCGTCACCTTATTATTGGGCCAGGCCCATGTAATTTCGAAATACATAAGTATAGGCTATTTTTAGAGTCCGTATGTGTGGGGAAACAAGAGATAGGGTTGATTTCGGACCCCTCCACCAAGGGCCACGAAATTCCCCCCCTCTTCCTCCATATATACAGCCCTTAGGGCATCGTTTAGACTTTGGGGGATTTGTTTAGTTAAAAGTTAGCCATTGCAACTTCGTGTACTTCGTTTGTGTCCAACGACCAGACCAAGACCGCTTACGGATCCCCACCTTTATCAATACTTCATCTATATTCGCAATATTCAGATTGCTTTATCATATTCTTGCTTGTTCTTCGATTGCTTGCAGGAATAGACCTTCGTGGTCAGGTTGATTGTGCTTCGGCGTGGTCAATAACCTCTCGGAGTTGGTTTAGCGATTGCTAAGGCGCAACGTCGTGCACGTTTGTAGTCGGATCGTCAAAGTCATCTTCACCAAATCGATAGTTATCATCTCATCGAAAGATCGGGACACCCCGCCTCTATCATGTATACGTACGTTCCCCTGGCAATCGCTTTACACAATCTTCAGAGTTACTTGACACCGCTAGTTCCCTGTCACCACCTGTCGCATGGTAAGAACTTGTAAGATATTGATATTTGCTTTACTGTGAGCACACAACCACATCCTAGTAGTTCATAGGAACATTATTCTCAAATTTTGTTTCTTGTTTCTACTAATCATAACAGGTTCCGGAGATAGAAGTTTTTGGACGACGGACACATCTTCACCATCACGAGAGTTGGGACAACACACACAAGCACATGGTCAGGTTATCTCTTTACCGTCATTTGAGGGTAGATTTAATCCTGCTATTTATATAGCTTGGGAGGTTGAAGTAGAAGAAGTTTTTCGTCACCATGACTTGTCTGAACTTGAGAGAGTACGAACTGCCACTAGAGCATTTACTGGTTTTGCTTCTATTTCGTGGAGTGTACATTGTAAGAAAAACATTGATAACCAACCCACAACTTGGAAACATTTGAAAGATGTAATGAGACAACAATTTTCCCCTCCTTACTATCGTTGTGAATTGCTTCACAAATTTGAACAATTTAAACAAGGCAACAACACTGTTCATGCTTACTACCAAGAGTTCAAATCTTATATGCATCATTGTGACATAGAAGAATCTGAGGATGATACAATGAATAGATTTTTTGGTGGTTAGAACCATGATATTCAGGCAAGATTTCAGTATATTCCTCGTTGCATTACTGGTATGTATGTTCGTGCTTGTACCTTTGAGAGACAGTTACAGGAGGATGCATTGGGTGACTACAACAACTACTATTCCAGTTCATGATCACCACCGCCAGTTGGTTCCTCGACTGTTGCACCTACTAGAGCAGCCCCACCTCGGATTGTGAGTGTGACATCATCTCAAGAGTATGGTGCATTGTCAACGTCTGTACCTACATCAGCTACGTCTTTGCGACAAGGTAACAGTAAAGGTATAGATGATATAACTTCACGTGAGAATGATGCATACCTAGTTAACCTGAATGCATCATGTGTTGAGTTACCTGGTGATTTGAGCACATCACCTATTTTATAGAATCTTGATACTGTCATGAATGTGTCATGTGATCCAACAACTGAAATACCAACAATGTTGAGTGCACCCATTGAACTAATTGTTGATGCAAAAGAATCAATGTTTAATCATTTTGATATGACCTCTAATCTTGGTGATGATTCTGTGTCGAATGACTTATTGCATGTTTGCTTATTTAAGCATGTTTGATGAGGACATCAATACAATTGTTACACCCACAGCCCCTGCTGCTATACATACTGGACCAATTACTAGAGCTCGTGCACGCCAACTAAATTACCAGGTACTTTCGTTTCTTGGTAATGATTCTAATGTTCATGAGAATATGATGCTGCCTAAATTGGATACATTTGTTTTGCTTACAAATGAAGGGCCTAGCTTGGAGAAGGATGAACATTGGAGCAAGAACAAGCATGGAGATGATGGCATGCGCAAGGGGAACAAGAACGGAGTTACAAGTGATGATTTCAGGACTTTGAAGCCACCATAATGGGTGCATGAAGCCTTGGACGAAATATACAAGATGCCACTTCACAAATTTCGTCCCGAGGCTATTTTAGGTGCTGCATCACCTTATTATTGGGCCAGGCCCATGTAATTTCGAAATACATAAGTATAGGCTATTTTTAGAGTCCGTATGTGTGGGGAAACAAGAGATAGGGTTGATTTCGGACCCCTCCACCAAGGGCCACGAAATTCCCCCCCTCTTCCTCCATATATACAGCCCTTAGGGCATCGTTTAGACTTTGGGTTTTGTTTAGATTAAAAGTTCGCCATAGCTGCAACTTCGCGTACTTCGTTTGTGTTCAACGACCAGACAAAGGCGTCACAGAACCCCACCTTGATCAATAAAGCTTTCATCTTATATTCGCAATATCCAGATTGCAATCTCAGTTTCTTGCTTGTTCTTCGTTTGCTCGCAGGAAACAGACCCTCGTGGTCAGGTTGATCGTGCTCCGGCGTGGTCAATAACCTCTTGGAGTTGGTTTAGCGATTGCTAAGGCGCGACGTCCTCGCACGTTCGTAGTCGGATCGTCAAAGTCGACTGCCACCAAAGCGATATCCATCATCTCATCGAAAGACGGGACACCTTTGCCTCTATCAACAACAACAATGACTACCTCCACGTCGCGAAATAGACCTCCGCCGAGCAAGCCGTGTTCCTCTTGCGTTTGGCCAAACTGTTGGTGCTGCTGTTGATACTTCTGTGGCTCCTGCTGCTGATGCGGAGGAGGATGATTATGTGGGAGATTATGAGGATGAGGTTGATCAAAATCAGCACTACGTGCAGCCACCTGTACCACCACCAGCAGGTCGACCTCAGGTATATATTCGTAATGGTAGGCCTGCACCACCACCTCAGGTACGAGATGATGTCCATATTCCTAAACTGAAATTGAATATTCCACCATTTGAGGGTAGATATGTTCCTGATATATATCTTACTTGGGAGTTAGAAACTGAACAACGATTTACATGTTTACAATATCCTGAGGAGAGACGAGTTGCTGCTGCTGTTTGTGCTTTCACTAGTTTTGCATGTGTATGGTGGTCTGAACATTGTAGATTGTATCCTATTCCAACTACTTGGGCCGCTTTGAAAACTGCTATGCGTACGCGTTGGGTTCCACCATATTATCAATGTGAATTGCTTCAAAAATTACAGCGCTTAAGACAAGGAAAAAATTCTGTAGAAGAATATTATCAGGAATTACAAACTGGCATGATTAGATGTGGTATTGTTGAGGAGAATGAAGCTATGCTTGCACGTTTTCTGGGTGGATTAAATAGAGAGATTCAGACCATTCTAGACTATAAGGAGTATACTAATATCACTCGTTTATTCCATCTTGCTTGTAAAGCTGAACGTGAAGTGCAGGATCGACAAGCATTGGGGCGAACTAACTTTTCTGCAGGCCGACCTTCATCATGGACACCACGTGCATCTTCTACTTCAACTGCACCAGCACCTCCATCAGGTGCCACCTCCAGCCGTGATACAAGAAAACAAGCACAACCACCATTATCTGCCAAGAGCGCACCTGCGGGGCCTACACAGCGTTCTTCTTCTTCCATAGCATCAACAGGGCACACAAGTGATATTATTTGTCGTCGTTGTAAGGGAGAAGGTCATTATGCGAGAGAATGCAAATCTCCACGTGTGATGATTGCTACCGCGGATGGTGGATATGAGTCCGCTAGTGACTATGATGAGGAGACATTGGCTCTTATTACACGTGAAGAACATGGTGGAGATGATTCTGATCATGAGACGCAATACATGGCTCCTGAAGACGCTGACAGGTATGAATGTTTAGTTGCTCAACGTGTTTTGAGTGTGCAGGTCACACAAGCTGAGCAAAATCAGAGGCACAAGTTGTTCCATACCAAGGGAGTTGTGAAGGAACGTTCTGTGCGCGTCATAATAGACGGAGGGAGCTGCAACAACTTGGCTAGCATGGAGATGGTGGAGAAGCTTTCTCTCACCACAAGACCACATCCACATCCTTACTACATCCAATGGTTCAACAACAGCGGCAAGGTTAAGGTAACACGTACTGTTCGTGTGCATTTTAGTATCTCTACATATGCTGATTATGTTGATTGTGATGTGGTACCTATGCAAGCATGTTCCTTATTACTTGGTAGACCATGGCAATTTGATAAAAATTCTGTACACCATGGTAGAAACAATCACTATACTCTTGTTGATGAGGACATCAATACAATTGTTACACCCACAGCCCCTGCTGCTATACATACTGGACCAATTACTAGAGCTCGTGCACGCCAACTAAATTACCAGGTACTTTCGTTTCTTGGTAATGATTCTAATGTTCATGAGAATATGATGCTGCCTAAATTGGATACATTTGTTTTGCTTACAAATGAAGGGCCTAGCTTGGAGAAGGATGAACATTGGAGCGAGAACAAGCATGGAGATGATGGCATGCGCAAGGGGAACAAGAACGGAGTTACAAGTGATGATTTCAGGACTTTGAAGCCACCATAATGGGTGCATGAAGCCTTGGACGAAATATACAAGATGCCACTTCATAAATTTCATCCCGAGGCTATTTTAGGTGCTGCGTCACCTTATTATTGGGCCAGGCCCATGTAATTTCGAAATACATAAGTATAGGCTATTTTTAGAGTCCGTATGTGTGGGGAAACAAGAGATAGGGTTGATTTCGGACCCCTCCACCAAGGGCCACGAAATTGCCCCCTCTTCCTCCATATATACAGCCCTTAGGGCATCGTTTAGACTTTGGGTTTTGTTTAGATTAAAAGTTCGCCATAGCTGCAACTTCGCGTACTTCGTTTGTGTTCAACGACCAGACAAAGGCGTCACAGAACCCCACCTTGATCAATAAAGCCTTCATCTTATATTCGCAATATCCAGATTGCAATCTCAGTTTCTTGCTTGTTCTTCGTTTGCTCGCAGGAAACAGACCCTCGTGGTCAGGTTGGTCGTGCTCCGGCGTGGTCAATAACCTCTCGGAGTTGGTTTAGCGATTGCTAAGGCGCGACGTCCTCGCACGTTCGTAGTCGGATCGTCAAAGTCGACTTCCACCAAAGCGAAATCCATCATCTCATCGAAAGACGGGACACCTCCGCCTCTATCAATGTTGTAGCATGTAAATTTGATGCAAGTAAAGTTTATTCACCAATGTTGGGATGGTTTAATGATGAACATTGTCAATCTTTTGAAATGAATAAGAGTTTCACTTATATGTGCAAACTGGGTTGCAATATTTTCATGCCTTCTACTTCTTGTGATAATATTTTGGCTTTATATTTTATGAACTATGAAAGTTACTCATGCATACATTTGTCATATGTGCAAAAACAAAGAGAAGTAAAAATGGATGACATATTCGTATACAACATGTACACATTGTCTCTTTTGTTAGCCACATTTCAGATTAAGCAACGCCGAGGACGGCTTTGTTTTAAAGAAGGGGAGGATGATGAGGACATGACTACATTGGATAAGACCAAAAATATTGCATACATGCATATTTATCAGGTGATTTCTAGTGCAAACTATTCAATAATCTATTTATGTTATCCAGAAAAAAAATACTTCACACACTTTTGTGTTTTTGTATAATTGCAGGTGTATGGGACATTTGGACAATCCATATATGAAGATAAGGGAAAAGGAGAAGTTTAGGTGCTGTTCAAAAAGTCCTCTCACGTTCTGCATTCAGATTCGGACTGCATAGACATTCCTGACTCAAAACACCAGCAACATTTTCATACGGACTCCGAATTGGGTGATTCTATTTTTGTTGGAAACTAGATTTCGTGCACTTTTCAACTCAATTGGATTCACCTACAAATTCGTCCGGAGGGTTGAGTTATGGACGAAACAATCTGATGCTACAGCAGAATCCGAGTCAAACTATAAGTGCAAAGGTGTTACATCACCTCCACTTGGGCCCATTGGCCTTGTACGACCTAGGGTTAGTTTTAGGCTGCCTTGGGACGTCCTCCCACCTCCTTGGCCGCCACACCTCGCTCCTATATAAGTAGATCCATCTAGTAGCTTTTCCCTTGGGATTTGTTTAGTTAAAAGTTAGCCAACGCAACTTCGTGTACTTTGTTTGTGTCCAACGACTAGACCAAGACTGCTTTTGGATCCCCACCATTATCAATACTTCATCCATATTCGCAATATTCAGATTGCTTTATCATATTCTTGCTTGTTCTTCGATTGCTTGCAGGAATAGACCTTCGTGGTCAGGCTGATCGTGCTTCCGGCATCGTCAGTAACCTCAGGAGATTGGTTTAGCGATTGCTAAGGCGCAACGTCCTGCACGTTTGTAGTCGGATCGTCAAAGTCATCTTGACCAAATCAATAGTTATCATCTCATCGAAAGATCGGGACACCCCCGCCTCTATCAAGTAGTACTAAAAAGCAGTTTAGTCCCCAACTTAGCCCATAAACATCTCCAAAAGTGGCTAAGAAATTTAGTATCACGATCTGAAACAATAGTATTTGGCACACCATGCAAGAGAATAATTTCACGAAAGAACAAATCAGCAACATTAACAGCATCATCGCTTTTATGACATTGGTATAAAGTGTGCCATTTTCAAGAATCTATCCACGACAACAAATATGCTATCCCTCCCCTTCTTTGTTCTAGGTAAACCTAAAACAAAGTCCATAGATATATCCTCCCAAGGAACACTAGGTACAGGCAAAGGCATATATAAACCATGAGGATTGAGTCGTGACTTAGCTTTTTGACATGTAGTGCAGCGAGCAACAAAGCGCTCAACATCCCGTCTCATCTTTGGCCAAAAGAAATGTGTAGCAAGTACGTCCTCCATCTTCTTCACGCCAAAGAGTCCCATTAATCCTCATCCATGCGCCTCCTGCAACAACAAAAGACGAACAGAGCTAGCTGGAATGCATAGCTTGTTAGCACGAAACACAAATCCATCGTTAACGACGAACTTGTTCCACATTCTTCCTTCTTTACAATTCCACATTATATCTTCAAAATCAGCATCATGCACATATTGATCTTTGATGGTCTCCAAACCAAATATTTTGAAGTCAAGTTGTGAAAGCATAGTATAGCGACGAGACAATGCATCAGCAATAACATTTTCTTTTCCCTTCTTGTGTTTAATGACATAAGGGAAAGTATCAATGAATTCAACCCATTTAGCATGTCTACGATTCAGTTTAGCTTGATATTTAATATGTTTCAAAGATTCATGATCAGAATGTATAACAAATTCTTTGGGCCATAAATAATGTTGCCATGTTTCTAAAGTCCGAACAAGAGCATATAATTCTTATCATAAGTAGAATAATTCAGACTAGGCCCACTCAATTTTTCAGAAAAATATGCAACATGTTTGCCATCTTGTAATAACACACCTCCTAATCGAATTCCACTAGCATCACATTCAAGCTCAAAAGTCTTATTAAAATCAAGAAGTTGGAGTAAAGGAGCATGTGTCAACTTATCTTTCAATACCGTGAAGGCTTCTTCCTGTGCAGTACCCCAAAGAAAAGGCACATCTTTCTTTGTAAGCTCATTGAGAGGTGCAGCAATGGTGCTGAAATCTCTCACAAAATGCCTATAGAATCCAGCGAGCCCAAGAAAACTCCTCACTTGTGTGACCGTTTTGAGCTGTGGCCAACTCTCAATAGCGTCAATCTTGGCTTTACCAACTTCAATTCCCTATAGAGTAACAACATAGCCAAGAAAATATACCCGGTCGGTGGAAAAGGTGCACTTCCCAAGGTTATCAAACAAACGTGCATCACGTAGAGCAATAAAAACAACACGTAAATGTTCCAAATGTTCTTCCAAAGATCTGCTATAAATCAATATGTCATCAAAGTAAACTACCACAAATCGTCCAATGAAAGCACGTAAAACTTCGTTCATTAATCTCATGAAAGTACTAGGTGCATTAGTTAACCCAAAAGGCATGACTAACCACTCATATGATCCAAACTTAGTTTTAAATGTTGTTTTCCATTCATCTCCCAATTTCGTACGAATTTGATGGTATCCATTATGCAAATCAACTTTGGAGAATATTGTAGAGCCACTCAATTCATCAAGCATATCATCTAGCCTAGGAATAGGATGACGATAATGAATAGTAATATTATTAATGCCTCTACAATCAACACACATATGTGATGTACCATCCTTTTTCGGCACTAGAATAATAGGAACATCACAAGGACTAAGGGATTCGCGTATATAACCTTTGTCGAGAAGCTATTGTACTTGACGCATAATCTCCTTCGTCTCCTCTGGATTGGTACGGTATGGCACACGGTTTGGCAATGAAGCACCAGGAATTACGTCAATCTGATGTTGAATCCCTCGAATAGGCGGTAATCCTGGTGGCACGTCTTGTGGAAAGACGTCAGCGAACTCCTGCAAAATGTTAGTGACAGTAGGAGGCAAAGAGGATGGCACGTCCTCGAATGAAAATAATGCCTCTTTGCACACAAAAGCATAGCAAACAGATTTTCTGAAATCTAGCTCATCAATATCAGATTTGGTGGCAAATAAACATGCACTTTTCAATTTAATTTCAGAAGCAACACTAGATGGTTTATTATGAGGCTTCATTTGTTGCTCAAATTCTTTTGCCATAATCTGATTTTCACTCTTATTCTTCTCCTGTTTTGCTTTATTAGCTCTATTAATATCATCTTTCAAAATAGAATCAGGAGTCATAGGAAGCAAAGTAATATTTTTATCCTTATGAACAAGAGTATATTGATTGTTTCTACCATGGTGTACAGAATTTTTATCAAATTTCCATGGTCGACCAAGTAATATGGAACATGCTTGCATAGGTACCACATCACAATCAACATAATCAGCATATGTAGAGATACTAAAATGCACACGAACAGTACGTGTTACCTTAACCTTGCCGCTGTTGTTGAACCATTGGATGTAGTAAGGATGTGGATGTGGTCTTGTGGTGAGAGAAAGCTTCTCCACCACCTCCATGCTAGCCAAGTTGTTGCAGCTCCCTCCGTCTATGATGACGTGCACAGAACGTTCCTTCACAACTCCCTTGGTATGGAACAAATTGTGCCTCTGATTTTGCTCAGCTTGTGTGACCTGCACACTCAAAACACGTTGAGCAACTAAACATTCATACCTGTCAGCGTCTTTAGGAGCCATGTATTGCGTCTCATGATCAGAATCATCTCCACCATGTTCTTCACGTGTAATAAGAGCCAAAGTCTCCTCATCATAGTCACTAGCGGACTCATACCCACCATCCTCGGTAGCAATCATCACACGCTGAGATTTGCATTCTCTCGCATAATGACTGATGAGGACATCAATACCATTGTTACACCCACAGGCCCTGCTGCTATACATATTGGACCAATTACTAGAGCTCGCGCACGCCAACTAAATTACCAGGTACTTTCGTTTCTTGGTAATGATTCTAATGTTCATGAGAATATGATGCTGCCTAAATTGGATACATTTGTTTTGCTTACAAATGAAGGGCCTAGCTTGGAGAAGGATGAACATTGGAGCAAGAACAAGCATGGAGATGATGGCATGCGCAAGGGGAACAAGAACGGAGTTACAAGTGATGACTTCAGGACTTTGAAGCCACCATAATGGGTGCATGAAGCCTTGGACGAAATATACAAGATGCCACTTCATAAATTTCGTCCCGAGGCTATTTTAGGTGCTGCGTCACCTTATTATTGGGCCAGGCCCATGTAATTTCGAAATACATAAGTATAGGCTATTTTTAGAGTCCGTATGTGTGGGGAAACAAGAGATAGGGTTGATTTCGGACCCCTCCACCAAGGGCCACGAAATTCCCCCCCCCTCTTCCTCCATATATACAGCCCTTAGGGCATCGTTTAGACTTTGGGTTTTGTTTAGATTAAAAGTTCGCCATAGCTGCAACTTCGCGTACTTCGTTTGTGTTCAACGACCAGACAAAGGCGTCACAGAACCCCACCTTGATCAATAAAGCTTTCATCTTATATTCACAATATCCAGATTGCAATCTCAGTTTCTTGCTTGTTCTTCGTTTGCTCGCAGGAAACAGACCCTCGTGGTCAGGTTGATCGTGCTCCGGCGTGGTCAATAACCTCTCGGAGTTGGTTTAGCGATTGCTAAGGCGCGACGTCCTCGCAAGTTCGTAGTCGGATCGTCAAAGTCGACTGCCACCAAAGCGATATCCATCATCTCATCGAAAGACGGGACACCTTTGCCTCTATCAAGTGGTATCAGATTTCCAGGTTGCTCGGTGAGATTTTACAGTTTTTCGTAGTTTAGATCGAGTCTGTTCTTCATACCTACAGTCCACGAAAAAGCCACAAAAAAATAATAATTTTAGGGTTAGTTCATCATATCCGAACCAATCTGAGCCTTTGCATAATCTTTTTAGGGTTTTGCTTTGTTGAATTTGCGGTTGCATCGTCGGTCTCGTTGCTGGTCTTAGAGTCTAGTCTTTTAGAGTTTCGAGTTCTGGTCATAAGTTGTCACGCCGCCGCCGCACCATCATCATCGCCCCTGCCATCTCCCACCACCGCTCCGAATCCGTATCCATATACCACCACCAATCCGTGTCCATATACCACCACCGATCCATATCCATATACTACCACCGCTACCACCACCGCTGCCATATACCACCACCATATATCCACCACCAATCCGAGTTCCTTGCTTATTAGGTTTGTTTTCGAGATCCATCTAGTTTCCGATTCGTGTTTCCTTGCCGGAGTCGGGTAGCCACGCTCCGTTTAGGCCCAAAATTTTTCGAAAATGCATTTTTCGAAAAAATTTCTGGCTATCCTATTTTTAGGTGTTTCTGAGTGTTTTGAGACAGGTGCCATTATAGGAAGTCTTTTTTGACCCGTTTCCAGTTATTGGGTCCGGGCAGTAGAAAAAAAAAATTGGTCGAAAAAAAAAATTTCGTGCCCATCCTGTCAGTTTGACCTAGGAAGAGTTTTGAGACACTCGCCATTATAGTGATTTTTCGCAAAAAAAAGCAGCGCCAAAAAAAAAGAGCGCAAAAAAAAGCGAAAAAAATAAATTTCAGAGTGTGCTTTTCCCTTGTTTACGTGCCGCGCCGTGATTTTGTTGGTGTTCTAGGCTCGCGTCTCTAGCACAGTCCAGCCTAGGACCAGCACAGTACCGTCGTTGAGCGTTTATTCAACTTTGCATCTCTGAATTGATTATTGCTGATCCTTTTTGCTACCATACTATAAGCCTTCCCAGCTCCACATACATCTACGTCGTGTGTTTGACTCTCCCTGGTAATCGCTCTATCCAAGCTTTGAGAGTTTTTGACTACAACGGTTGCCGATCACCGCCTGCTGCTGGGTAAGAACTGGTAAGAATTTGAGATTTGCTTGACGGATTTGTGATACACCACCACCACTTCTTAGTAGTTTGTAGGATCATATTCTTGTGTGTTTCTATTGCTGATAACCATGCGAGGATTACAAGCCGACGAGATTGACTGGGAGAACTTATCGAACAAGGAGCTTCATGATAAGTTTCAGCAAATGATGACTGAACAGGTACAAGATGTGCTGAACAATTTTGAAGAGGCCATGGAGAAGATCACTGGCCTTGAGAAGACGTTCGAAACAAAGCTCGATAACAGATTTAATGAACTGCTTGCGCGTCTTCCACCACCGGCTGCACCTGTCGCACCTCTGCAACAACAACAACTACGCCCCCTTCCGAATCAGTATGGACGAGCACAGCGTGTTCCTATTGAGCCAGGACAAAATTTTGGTGCCGCTGTTACTGCTGTTGGTGCTTCTTTGGCTCCTGCTATTGCTCCTGCTGGTACCCAGGAGGATGATGAGTATGCGGGCGATTATGAGGATGAGGTTGATCAAAATCAGATCTACGAGCAGCCACCAGCACCACCACCAGCAGGTCGACCTCAGGTATATATTCGTAATGGTAGGCCTGCACCACCACCTCAGGTACGAGATGATGTCCATATTCCTAAACTGAAATTGAATATTCCACCATTTGAGGGTAGATATGTTCCTGATATATATCTTACTTGGGAGTTAGAAACTGAACAACGATTTACATGTTTACAATATCCTGAGGAGAGACGAGTTGCTGCTGCTGTTTGTGCTTTCACTAGTTTTGCATGTGTATGGTGGTCTGAACATTGTAGATTGTATCCTATTCCAACTACTTGGGCCGCTTTGAAAACTGCTATGCGTACGCGTTGGGTTCCACCATATTATCAACGTGAATTGCTTCAAAAATTGCAGCGTTTAAGACAAGGGAAAAATTCTGTAGAAGAATATTATCAGGAATTACAAACTGGCATGATTAGATGTGGTATTGTTGAGGAGAATGAAGCTATGCTTGCACGTTTTCTGGGTGGATTAAATAGAGAGATTCAGACCATTCTAGACTATAAGGAGTATACTAATATCACTCGTTTATTCCATCTTGCTTGTAAAGTTGAACATGAAGTGCAGGATCGACAAGCATTGGGGCGAACTAACTTTTCTGCAGGCCGACCTTCATCATGGACACCGCGTGCATCTTCTACTTCAACTGCACCAGCACCTCAATTAGGTGCCTCCTCCAGTCGTGATACAAGAAAACAGGCACAACCACCATTATCTGCCAAGAGCGCACCTGCCGGGCCTGCACAGAGTTCTTCTTCTTCCAGGGCATCAACAGGGCACACAAGTGATATTATTTGTCGTTGTTGTAAGGGAGGAGGTCATTATGCGAGAGAATGCAAATCTCCGCGTGTGATGATTGCTACCGCGGATGGTGGATATGAGTCCGCTAGTGACTATGATGAGGAGACATTGGCTCTTATTACACGTGAAGAACATGGTGGAGATGATTCTGATCATGAGACGCAATACATGGCTCCTGAAGACGCTGACAGGTATGAATGTTTAGTTGCTCAACGTGTTTTGAGTGTGCTGGTCACACAAGCTGAGCAAAATCAGAGGCACAATTTGTTCCATACCAAGGGAGTTGTGAAGGAACGTTCTGTGCGCGTCATAATAGACGGAGGGAGCTGCAACAACTTGGCTAGCATGGAGATGGTGGAGAAGCTTTCTCTCACCACAAGACCACATCCACATCCTTACTACATCCAATGGTTCAACAACAGCGGCAAGGTTAAGGTAACACGTACTGTTCGTGTGCATTTTAGTATCTCTACATATGCTGATTATGTTGATTGTGATGTGGTACCTATGCAAGCATGTTCCTTATTACTTGGTAGACCATGGCAATTTGATAAAAATTCTGTACACCATGGTAGAAACAATCACTATACTCTTGTTCATAAGGATAAAAATATTACTTTGCTTCCTATGACTCCTGATTCCATTTTGAAAGATGATATTAATAGAGTTAATAAAGCACAACAGGAGAAGAATAAGAGTGAAAATCAGATTGTGGCAAAAGAATTTGAGCAACAAATGAAGCCTAATAATAAACCATCTAGTGTTGCTTCTGAAATTAAATTGAAAAGTGCATGTTTATTTGCCACCAAATCTGATATTGATGAGCTAGATTTCAGCAAATCTGTTTGCTATGCTTTTGTGTGCAAAGAGGCATTATTTTCATTCGAGGACGTGCCTTCCTCTTTGCCTCCTGCTGTCACTAACATTTTGCAGGAGTTCGCTGACGTTTTTCCACAAGACGTGCCACCGGGATTACCGCCTATTCGAGGGATTGAGCATCAGATTGACTTAATTCCCGGTGCTTCACTGCCAAACCGTGCACCATACCGTACCAATCCAGAGGAGAAGAAGGAGATTATGCGTCAAGTACAAGAGCTTCTCGACAAAGGTTACATACGCGAATCCCTTAGTCCTTGTGCTGTTCCTATTATTCTAGTGCCGAAAAAGGATGGTACATCACGTATGTGTGTTGATTGTAGAGGCATTAATAATATTACTATTCGTTATCGTCATCCTATTCCTAGGCTAGATGATATGCTTGATGAATTGAGTGGCTCTACAATATTCTCCAAAGTTGATTTGCGTAGTGGCTACCATCAAATTCGTATGAAATTGGGAGATGAATGGAAAACAGCATTTAAAACTAAGTTTGGATTATATGAGTGGTTAGTCATGCCTTTTGGGTTAACTAATGCACCTAGTACTTTCATGAGATTAATGAACAAAGTTTTACGTGCTTTCATTGGACGATTTGTGGTAGTTTACTTTGATGACATATTGATTTATAGCAGATCTTTGGAAGAACATTTGGAACATTTACGTGTTGTTTTTATTGCTCTACGTGATGCACGTTTGTTTGGTAACCTTGGGAAGTGCACCTTTTGCACCGACCGAGTATCTTTTCTTGGCTATGTTGTTACTCCACAGGGAATTGAAGTTGATAAAGCCAAGATTGAAGCTATTGAGAGTTGGCCGCAGCCCAAAACGGTCACACAAGTGAGGAGTTTTCTTGGCCTCGCTGGATTCTATAGGCGTTTTGTGAGAGATTTCAGCACCATTGCTGCACCTCTCAATGAGCTTACAAAGAAAGATGTGCCTTTTCTTTTGGGTACCGCACAGGAAGAAGCCTTCACGGTATTGAAAGATAAGTTGACACATGCTCCTTTTGATAGAGGCAAAGGTGTCCCGTCTTTCGATGAGATGGTGGATTTCGCTTTGGTGGAAGTCGACTTTGACGATCCGACTACGAACGTGTGAGGACGTCGCGCCTTAGCAATCGCTAAACCAACTCCGAGAGGTTATTGACCACGCCGGAGCACGATCAACCTGACCACGAGGGTCTGTTTCCTGCGAGCAAACGAAGAACAAGCAAGAAACTAAGATTGCAATCTGGATGTTGCGAATATAAGATGAAAGCTTTATTGATCAAGGTGGGGTTCTGTGACGCCTTTGTCTGGTCGTTGAACACAAACGAAGTACGCGAAGTTGCAGCTATGGCGAACTTTTAATCTAAACAAAACCCAAAGTCTAAACGATGCCCTAAGGGCTGTATATATGGAGGAAGAGGGGGGAATTTCGTGGCCCTTGGTGGAGGGGTCCGAAATCAACCCTATCTCTTGTTTCCCCACACATACGGACTCTAAAAATAGCCTATACTTATGTATTTCGAAATTACATGGGCCTGGCCCAATAATAAGGTGACGCAGCACCTAAAATAGCCTCGGGAAGAAATTTATGAAGTGGCATCTTGTATATTTCGTCCAAGGCTTCATGCACCCATTATGGTGGCTTCAAAGTCCTGAAATCATCACTTGTAACTCCGTTCTTGTTCTTGCTCCAATGTTCATCCTTCTCCAAGGTAGGCCCTTCATTTGTAAGCAAAACAAATGTATCCAATTTAGGCAGCATCATATTCTCATGAACATTAGAATCATTACCAAGAAACGAAAGTACCTGGTAATTTAGTTGGCGTGCACGAGCTCTAGTAATTGGTCCAGTATGTATAGCAGCAGGGGCTGTGGGTGTAACAATTGTATTGATGTCCTCATCATCCTCCCCTTCTTGAAATGAAGTCGTCCTCGACGGAAGTTCATCTTCCTCACCCAAATAAGGCTTCAAATCTGCAATGTTAAAAGTGGGACTAACCCCAAAATCTGCAGGCAGCTCAATTTTATATGCATTATCATTTATTTTCTCTAACACCTTAAAGGGACCATCAGCACGTGGCATTAACTTTTATTTGCGCAAATCAGGAAATCTATTTAACTCATGCATTTTTAAAATCAATTCAACACGTTGTTTAGCATCAAAATTAACCTTCTCCGAAGATGGAAGAGGCAACAAATCAATAGGTGCACGAGGTAGGAAACCATACACAACTTCAAAAGGGCACATCTTAGTAGTAGAATGCAATGAACGATTATAAGCAAATTCAATATGAGGCAAGCATTCCTCCCACATTTTCTTATTATTCTTCAAAACAGCCCTAAGCATAGTAGACAACGTTCTATTGACTACTTCAGTTTGTCCATCAGTTTGGGGGTGACAAGTAGTACTAAAAAGCAGTTTAGTCCCCAACTTAGCCCATAAACATCTCCAAAAGTGGCTAAGAAATTTAGTATCACGATCTGAAACAATAGTATTTGGCACACCATGCAAGCGAATAATTTCACGAAAGAACAAATCAGCAACATTAACAGCATCATCGCTTTTATGACATGGTATAAAGTGTGCCATTTTCGCGAATCTATCCACGACAACAAATATGCTATCCCTCCCCTTCTTTGTTCGAGGTAAACCTAAAACAAAGTCCATAGATATATCCTCCCAAGGAACACTAGGTACAGGCAAAGGCATATATAAACCATGAGGATTGAGTCGTGACTTAGCTTTTTGACATGTAGTGCATCGAGCAATAAAACGCTCAACATCCCGTCTCATCTTTGGCCAAAAGAAATGTGTAGCAAGTACGTCCTCCGTCTTCTTCACGCCAAAGTGTCCCATTAATCCTCCTCCATGCGCCTCCTGCAACAACAAAAGACGAACGGAGCTAGCTGGAATGCATAGCTTGTTAGCACGAAACACAAATCCATCGTTAACGACAAACTTGTTCCACATTCTTCCTTCTTTACAATTCTGCATTACATCTTTAAAATCAGCATCATGCACATATTGATCTTTGATGGTCTCCAAACCAAATATTTTGAAGTCAAGTTGTGAAAGCATAGTATAGCGACGAGACAATGCATCAGCAATAACATTTTCTTTTCCCTTCTTGTGTTTAATGACATAAGGGAAAGTCTCAATGAATTCAACCCATTTAGCATGTCTACGATTCAGTTTAGCTTGACTTTTAATATGTTTCAAAGATTCATGATCGGAATGTATAACAAACTCTTTGGGCCATAAATAATGTTGCCATGTTTCTAAAGTCCGAACAAGAGCATATAATTCTTTATCATAAGTAGAATAATTCAGACTAGGCCCACTCAATTTTTCAGAAAAGTATGCAACAGGTTTGCCATCTTGTAATAACACACCTCCTAATCCAATTCCACTAGCATCACATTCAAGCTCAAAAGTCTTATTAAAATCAGGAAGTTGGAGTAAAGGAGCATGTGTCAACTTATCTTTCAATACCGTGAAGGCTTCTTCCTGTGCGGTACCCCAAACAAAAGGCACATCCTTCTTTGTAAGCTCGTTGAGAGGTGCAGCAATGGTGCTGAAATCTCTCACAAAACGCCTATAGAATCCAGCGAGGCCAAGAAAACTCCTCACTTGTGTGACCGTTTTGGGCTGCGGCCAACTCTCAATAGCTTCAATCTTGGCTTTATCAACTTCAATTCCCTGTGGAGTAACAACATAGCCAAGAAAAGATACTCGGTCGGTGCAAAAGGTGCACTTCCCAAGGTTACCAAATTTCTTTTGGCCAAAGGTGAAGAAGACGGAGGATGTACTTGCTACACATTTCTTTTGGCCAAAGATGAGACGGGATGTTGAGCGTTTTATTGCTCGATGCACTACATGTCAAAAAGCTAAGTCACGACTCAATCCTCATGGTTTATATATGCCTTTGCCTGTACCTAGTGTTCCTTCGGAGGATATATCTATGGACTTTGTTTTAGGTTTACCTCGAACAAAGAAGGGGAGGGATAGCATATTTGTTGTCGTGGATAGATTCTCGAAAATGGCACACTTTATACCATGTCATAAAAGCGATGATGCTGTTAATGTTGCTGATTTGTTCTTTCGTGAAATTATTCGCTTGCATGGTGTGCCAAATACTATTGTTTCAGATCGTGATACTAAATTTCTTAGCCACTTTTGGAGATGTTTATGGGCTAAGTTGGGGACTAAACTGCTTTTTAGTACTACTTGTCACCCCCAAAGTGATGGACAAACTGAAGTAGTCAATAGAACGTTGTCTACTATGCTTAGGGCTGTTTTGAAGAATAATAAGAAAATGTGGGAGGAATGCTTGCCTCATATTGAATTTGCTTATAATCGTTCATTGCATTCTACTACTAAGATGTGCCCTTTTGAAGTTGTGTATGGTTTCCTACCTCGTGCACCTATTGATTTGTTGCCTCTTCCATCTTCGGAGAAGGTTAATTTTGATGCTAAACAACGTGCTAAATTGATTTTAAAAATGCATGAGTTAACTAAGGAAAACATTGAGCGTATGAATGCTAAATATAAACTTGCTGGAGATAAGGGTAGAAAACATGTTGTGTTTGCACCTGGAGATCTTGTTTGGTTACATTTGCGTAAGGATAGATTTCCTGATTTGCGCAAATCAAAGTTAATGCCACGTGCTGATGGTCCCTTTAAGGTGTTAGAGAAAATAAATGATAATGCATATAAACTTGAGCTGCCTGCATATTTTGGGGTTAGTCCCACTTTTAACATTGCAGATTTGAAGCCTTATTTGGGTGAGGAAGATGAGTTTCCGTCGAGGACGACTTCATTTCAAGAAAGGGAGGATGATGAGGACATCAATACCATTGTTACACCCACAGGCCCTGCTGCTATACATACTGGACCAATTACTAGAGCTTGCGCACGCCAACGAAATTACCAGGTACTTTCGTTTCTTGGTAATGATTCTAATGTTCATGAGAATATGATGCTGCCTAAATTGGATACATTTGTTTTGCTTACAAATGAAGGGCCTAGCTTGGAGAAGGATGAACATTGGAGCAAGAACAAGCATGGAGATGATGGCATGCGCAAGGGGAACAAGAACGGAGTTACAAGTGATGATTTCAGGACTTTGAAGCCACCATAATGGGTGCATGAAGCCTTGGACGAAATATACAAGATGCCACTTCATAAATTTCGTCCCGAGGCTATTTTAGGTGCTGCGTCACCTTATTATTGGGCCAGGCCCATGTATTTTCGAAATACATAAGTATAGGCTATTTTTAGAGTCCGTATGTGTGGGGAAACAAGAGATAGGGTTGATTTCGGACCCCTCCACCAAGGGCCACGAAATTCCCCCCCTCTTCCTCCATATATACAGCCCTTAGGGCATCGTTTAGACTTTGGGTTTTGTTTAGATTAAAAGTTCGCCATAGCTGCAACTTCGCGTACTTCGTTTGTGTTCAACGACCAGACAAAGGCGTCACAGAACCCCACCTTGATCAATAAAGCTTTCATCTTAAATTCGCAATATCCAGATTGCAATCTTAGTTTCTTGCTTGTTCTTCGTTTGCTCGCAGGAAACAGACCCTCGTGGTCAGGTTGATCGTGCTCCGGCGTGGTCAATAACCTCTGGGAGTTGGTTTAGCGATTGCTAAGGCGCGACGTCCTCGCACGTTCGTAGTCGGATCGTCAAAGTCGACTTCCACCAAAGCGATATCCATCATCTCATCGAAAGACGGGACACCTTTGCCTCTATCAATGACCTCTTCCCTTACAACAACGACAAATAATATCACTTGTGTGCCCTGTTGATGCCATGGAAGAAGAAGAACTCTATGCAGGCCCGACAGGTGCGCTCTTGGCAGATAATGGTGGTTGTGCGCCTCTTTACTTGTATCATGGCTGGAGGTGGCACCTGATGGAGGTGCTGGTGTAGTTGAAGTAGAAGATGCACGCGGTGTCCATGATGAAGGTCGGCCTGCAGAAAAGTTAGTTTGCGCCAATGCTTGTCGATCATGCACTTCACGTTCAGCTTTACAAGCAAGATGGAAAAAACGAGTGATATTAGTATACTCCTTATAGTCTAGAATGGTCTGAATCTCTCTATTTAATCCACGCAGAAAACATGCAAGCATAGCTTCATTCTCCTCAACAATACCACATCTAATCATGCCAGTTTGTAATTCCTCATAATATTCTTCTACAGAATTTTTCCCTTGTATTAAGCGCTGTAATTTTTGAAGCAATTCACGTTGATAATATGGTGGAACCCAACGAGTATGCATAGCAGTTTTCAAAGCATCCCAAGTAGTTGGAATAGGATATAATCTACAATGTTCAGACCACCATACACATGCAAAACTAGTGAAAGCACAAACAGCAGCGGTTCTCTCCTCGGGATATTGTAAACATGTAAATTGTTGTTCAGTTTCTAACTCCCAAGTAAGATATATATCAGGAACATATCTACCCTCAAATGATGGAATATTCAATTTCAGTTTAGGAAGATGGTCATGATCTTGTACCTGAGGGAGAGCCCTACCATTGTGATTATTTGCATGTGGACGACCTGGTGGTTGTGGTGCAGGTGGTTGCACGTAGTTCTGATTTTGCAGCCTCATCCTCGAAATCTCCCACATAATCATCCTCCTCTGCATCAGCAGCAGGAGCCACAGAAGTATCAATAGCAACACCAACAGTTTGGCCAAACGCAAGAGGGACACGGCTCACTCGGCGGAGGGCTGTTTCGCAATGTGGAGGAAGTCGTTGTTGTATTTGTTGGAGAGGTGCGTTAGGTGCAGCGGGTGGTGGTGGTGGAAGACGCGCGAGCAATTCATTAAACTTGTGATCGAGCTTTGTTTCGAACGTCTTCTCCATGCCATCTATCTTCTCCATGGCCTCTTCAAATCTGTTTAGCAGATCTTGCACCTGTCCACTCATCATTTGCTGAAATTTATCATGCAAATCCTTATTCGTCATGTTCTCCCAGTCAGTCTCGTCGGCTTGTGATCCTGGCATGGTTAGCAGCAAAAGAAGCACACAAGAATATGATCCTACAGACTACTAACAAGAGGTGGTGGTGGGTGTCACAAATCCGTCAAGAAAATCTCAAATTCTTACCAGTTCTTACCCAGCAGCAGGCGGTGATCGGCAACCGTTGTAGTCAAAACTCTCAAAGCTTGGATAGAGCGATTACCAGGGAGAGTCAAATGCACGACGTAGATGTATGTGGAGCTGGGAAGGCTTATAATATGGTAGCAAAAAGGGTCAGCAATAATCAATTCAGAGATGCAAAGTTGAATAAACGCTCAACGACGGTACTGTGCTGGTCCTAGGCTAGACTGTGCTAGAGACGCGAGCCTAGAACACCAAAAAAATCACGGCGCGACACGTAAACAAGGGAGGAGCACACTCCGAATTTTTTTTCTCTTTTTTTTTTCCTTTTTTTGCACTTTCTTTCCTCTTTTTTTTTGCTCCGCAACAAATTTTTTCGAAAAAGTCTACAAATGGTCTAAAAACTGCCTAGCCAGAATTTTCCAGACTTAGTTTTTTTTGAGTTTGGAACTATTTCTCTACTGCGGGTAGCATGGAAGTTTGGGAGTCCTTCTCCGTCACGACTCAGAGTATTGCGTGATCTGGAAATCCAAAATTGAGTAACAAAATACTAGACTCAGAATAGGACTGGTGGCGGAGATGAAACTGGTGGAACTTGGACTGGTGGCGGAGATGAATCTGGTGGAACTCAGACTGGTGGCGGATATATGTTGCAGGTGGACTCGGATTGGCGTGATGGCGGCGGATATGTGGTGGCATATATGGACTCGGATTGGCGGTGAATATGTTGTGGTGGTATATGGCAGCAGCGACGATGATGATGCGATGGTGATATATGGCAGCGACGTCGTGACAACCTGTGAACAGAACTCGAAACTCTAAAGGACTAGACGCTAAGACCAGCAACTTGACACGACGATGCAACCGCAAATTCAAGAAAGCAAATACAGAAAAGATTATGCAAAGGCTCAGATTGTTTCGGATGGGATGAACTAACCCTAAATTATTTTTTGCTTTTTCATGCACTATAGGTATGAAGAACAGACTCGATCTAAACTATGAAAAACTGTAAAATCTCACCGAGCAACCTGGAAATCTGATACAACTTGATAGAGGCAAAGGTGTCCCGTCTTTCGATGAGATGATGGATATCGCTTTGGTGGAAGTCGACTTTGACGATCCGACTACGAACGTGCGAGGATGTCGCGCCTTAGCAATCGCTAAACCAACTCCGAGAGGTTATTGACCATGCCAGAGCACGATCAACCTCACCATGATGGTCTGTTTCCTGCGAGCAAACGAAGAACAAGCAAGAAACTGAGATTGCAATCTGGATATTGCGAATATAAGATGAAAGCTTTATTGATCAAGGTGGGGTTCTGTGACGCCTTTGTCTGGTCGTTGAACACAAACGAAGTACGCGAAGTTGCAGCTATGGCGAACTTTTAATCTAAACAAAATCCAAAGTCTAAACGATGCCCTAAGGGCTGTATATATGGAGAAAGAGGGGGGGAATTTCATGGCCCTTGGTGGAGGGGTCCAAAATCAACCCTATCTCTTGTTTCCCCACACATACGGACTCTAAAAATAGCCTATACTTATGTATTTCGAAATTACATGGGCCTGGCCCAATAATAAGGTGACGCAGCACCTAGAATAGCCTCGGGACGAAATTTATGAAGTGCCATCTTGTATATTTCGTGCAAGGCTTCATGCACCCATTATGATGGCTTCAAAGTCCTGAAATCATCACTTGTAACTCCGTTCTTGTTCCCCTTGTGATGAGGACATCAATACAATTGTTACACCCACAGCCCCTGCTGCTATACATACTGGACCAATTACTAGAGCTCGTGCACGCCAACTAAATTATCAGGTACTTTCGTTTCTTGGTAATGATTCTAATGTTCATGAGAATATGATGCTGCCTAAATTGGATACATTTGTTTTGCTTACAAATGAAGGGCCTAGCTTGGAGAAGGATGAACATTGGAGCAAGAACAAGCATGGAGATGATGGCATGCGCAAGTGATGAGGACATCAATACAATTGTTACACCCACAGCCCCTGCTGCTATACATACTGGACCAATTACTAGAGCTCGTGCACGCCAACTAAATTACCAGGTACTTTCGTTTCTTGGTAATGATTCTAATGTTCATGAGAATATGATGCTGCCTAAATTGGATACATTTGTTTTGCTTACAAATGAAGGGCCTAGCTTGGAGAAGGATGAACATTGGAGCAAGAGCAAGCATGGAGATGATGGCATGCGCAAGGGGAACAAGAACGGAGTTACAAGTGATGATTTCAGGACTTTGAAGCCACCATAATGGGTGCATGAAGCCTTGGACGAAATATACAAGATGCCACTTCATAAATTTCGTCCCGAGGCTATTTTAGGTGCTGCGTCACCTTATTATTGGGCCAGGCCCATGTAATTTCGAAATACATAAGTATAGGCTATTTTTAGAGTCCGTATGTGTGGGGAAACAAGAGATATGGTTGATTTCGGACCCCTCCACCAAGGGCCACGAAATTCCCCCCTCTTCCTCCATATATACAGCCCTTAGGGCATCGTTTAGACTTTGGGTTTTGTTTAGATTAAAAGTTCGCCATAGCTGCAACTTCGCGTACTTTGTTTGTGTTCAACGACCAGACAAAGGCGTCACAGAACCCCACCTTGATCAATAAAGCTTTCATCTTATATTCGCAATATCCAGATTGCAATCTTAGTTTCTTGCTTGTTCTTCGTTTGCTCGCAGGAAACAGACCCTCGTGGTCAGGTTGATCGTGCTCCGGCGTGGTCAATAACCTCTCGGAGTTGGTTTAGCGATTGCTAAGGCGCGACGTCCTCGCACGTTCGTAGTCGGATCGTCAAAGTCGACTTCCACCAAAGCGAAATCCACCATCTCATCGAAAGACGGGACACCTTTGCCTCTATCAAGTGGTATCAGATTTCCAGGTTGCTCGGTGAGATTTTACAGTTTTTCGTAGTTTAGATCGAGTCTGTTCTTCATACCTATAGTCCACGAAAAAGCCACAAAAAAAAATTTAGGGTTAGTTCATCATATCCGAACCAATCTGAGCCTTGCATAATCTTTTTAGGGTTTTACTTTGTTGAATTTGTGGTTGCATCGTCGTGTCTAGTTGCTGGTCTTAGAGTCTAGTCTTGTAGAGTTTCGAGTTCTGGTCATAAGTTGTCACGCCGCCGCCGCACCATCATCATCGCCCCTGCCATCTACCACCACCGCACCGAATCCGTATCCATATACCACCACCAATCCGTGTCCATATACCACCACCGATCCATATCCATATACTACCACCGCTACCACCACCGCTGCCATATACCACCACCATATATCCACCACCAATCCGAGTTCTTTGCTTATTAGGTTTGTTTTCGGGATCCATCCAGATTCCGATTCGTGTTTCCTTGCCGGAGTCGGGTAGCCACGCTCCGTTTAGGCCCAAAATTTTTCGAAAACGCATTTTTCGAAAAAATTTCTGGCTATCCTATTTTTAGGTGTTTCTGAGTGTTTTGAGATAGGTGCCATTATAGGAAGTTTTTTTTGACCCGTTTCCAGTTTTTGGGTCCGGGCAGTCGAAAAAAAAAAAATTGGTCGAAAAAAATTTCGTGCCTATCCTGTCAGTTTGAGCTAGGAAGAGTTTTGAGACACTCGCCATTATAGTGATTTTTCGCAAAAAAAAAAGCAGCGCAAAAAAAAAGAGCGAAAAATAATAATTCAGAGTGTGCTCTTCCCTTGTTTACGTGCCGCAACCGTTGTAGTCAAAAACTCTCAAAGCTTGGATAGAGCGATTACCAGGGAGAGTCAAACGCACGATAACAAGTTTAATGAATTGCTCGCGCGTCTTCCACCACCACCACCCGCTGCACCTAACGCACCTCTCCAACAACAACAACAACGACTACCTCCACGTCGCGAAGCAGACCTCCGCCGAGCAAGCCGTGTTCCTCTTGCGTTTGGCCAAACTGTTGGTGCTGCTGTTGATACTTCTGTGGCTCCTGCTGCTGATGCGGAGGAGGATGATTATGTGGGAGATTATGAGGATGAGGTTGATCAAAATCAACACTACGTGCAGCCACCTGTACCACCACCAGCAGGTCGACCTCAGGTATATATTCGTAATGGTAGGCCTGCACCACCACCTCAGGTACGAGATGATGTCCATATTCCTAAACTGAAATTGAATATTCCACCATTTGAGGGTAGATATGTTCCTGATATATATCTTACTTGGGAGTTAGAAACTGAACAACGATTTACATGTTTACAATATCCTGAGGAGAGACGAGTTGCTGCTGCCGTTTGTGCTTTCACTAGTTTTGCATGTGTATGGTGGTCTGAACATTGTAGATTATATCCTATTCCAACTACTTGGGCTGCTTTGAAAACTGCTATGCGTACGCGTTGGGTTCCACCATATTATCAACGTGAATTGCTACAAAAATTGCAGCGTTTAAGACAAGGGAAAAATTCTGTAGAAGAATATTATCAGGAATTACAAACTGGCATGATTAGATGTGGTATTGTTGAGGAGAATGAAGCTATGCTTGCACGTTTTCTGGGTGGATTAAATAGAGAGATTCAGACCATTCTAGACTATAAGGAGTATACTAATATCACTCATTTATTCCATCTTGCTTGTAAAGCTGAACGTGAAGTGCAGGATCGACAAGCATTGGGGCGAACTAACTTTTCTGCAGGCCGACCTTCATCATGGACACCACGTGCATCTTCTACTTCAACTGCACCAGCACCTCCATCCGGTGCCACCTCCAGCCGTGATACAAGAAAACAGGCACAACCACCATTATCTGCCAAGAGCACACCTGCGGGGCCTGCACAGCGTTCTTCTTCTTCCATGGCATCAACAGGGCACACAAGTGATATTATTTGTCGTCGTTGTAAGGGAGGAGGTCATTATGCGAGAGAATGCAAATCTCCGCGTGTGATGATTGCTACCGCGGATGGTGGATATGAGTCCGCTAGTGACTATGATGAGGAGACTTTGGCTCTTATTACACATGAAGAACATGGTGGAGATGATTCTGATCATGAGACGCAATACATCGCTCCTGAAGACGCTGACAGGTATGAATGTTTAGTTGCTCAACGTGTTTTGAGTGTGCAGGTCACACAAGCTGAGCAAAATCAGAGGCACAATTTGTTCCATACCAAGGGAGTTGTGAAGGAACGTTCTGTGCGCGTCATCATAGACGGAGGGAGCTGCAACAACTTGGCTAGCATGGAGATGGTGGAGAAGCTTTCTCTCACCACAAGACCACATCCACATCCTTACTACATCCAATGGTTCAACAACAGCGGCAAGGTTAAGGTAACACGTACTGTTCGTGTGCATTTTAGTATCTCTACATATGCTGATTATGTTGATTGTGATGTGGTACCTATGCAAGCATGTTCCTTATTACTTGGTAGACCATGGCAATTTGATAAAAATTCTGTACACCATGGTAGAAACAATCACTATACTCTTGTTCATAAGGATAAAAATATTACTTTGCTTCCTATGACTCCTGATTCCGTTTTGAAAGATGATATTAATAGAGCTAATAAAGCACAACAGGAGAAGAATAAGAGTGAAAATCAGATTGTGGCAAAAGAATTTGAGCAACAAATGAAGCCTAATAATAAACCATCTAGTGTTGCTTCTGAAATTAAATTGAAAAGTGCATGTTTATTTGCCACCAAATCTGATATTGATGAGCTAGATTTCAGCAAATCTGTTTGCTATGCTTTTGTGTGCAAAGAGGCATTATTTTCATTCGAGGACGTGCCTTCCTCTTTGCCTCCTGCTGTCACTAACATTTTGCAGGAGTTCGCTGACGTCTTTCCACAAGACGTGCCACCGGGATTACCGCCTATTCGAGGGATTGAGCATCAAATTGACTTAATTCCCGGTGCTTCACTGCCAAACCGTGCACCATACCATACCAATCCAGAGGAGACGAAGGAGATTATGCGTCAAGTACAAGAGCTTCTCGACAAAGGTTATATACGCGAATCCCTTAGTCCTTGTGTTGTTCCTATTATTCTAGTTCCGAAAAAGGATGGTACATCACGTATGTGTGTTGATTGTAGAGGCATTAATAATATTACTATTCGTTATCGTCATCCTATTCCTAGGCTAGATGATATGCTTGATGAATTGAGTGGCTCTACAATATTCTCCAAAGTTGATTTGCGTAGTGGATACCATCAAATTCGTATGAAATTGGGAGATGAATGGAAAACAGCATTTAAAACTAAGTTTGGATTATATGAGTGGTTAGTCATGCCTTTTGGGTTAACTAATGCGCCTAGTACTTTCATGAGACTAATGAACGAAGTTTTACGTGCTTTCATTGGACGATTTGTGGTAGTCTATTTTGATGATATACTGATTTATAGCAGATCTTTGGAAGAACATTTGGAACATTTACGTGCTGTTTTTATTGCTCTACGTGATGCACGTTTGTTTGGTAACCTTGGGAAGTGCACCTTTTGCACCGACCGAGTATCTTTTCTTGGCTATGTTGTTACTCCACAGGGAATTGAAGTTGACAAAGCCAAGATTGAAGCTATTGAGAGTTGGCCGCAGCCCAAAACGGTCACACAAGTGAGGAGTTTTCTTGGCCTCGCTGGATTCTATAGGCATTTTGTGAGAGATTTCAGCACCATTCCTGCACCTCTCAACGAGCTTACAAAGAAGGATGTGCCTTTTGTTTGGGGTACCGCACAGGAAGAAGCCTTCACGGTATTGAAAGATAAGTTGACACATGCTCCTTTACTCCAACTTCCTGATTTTAATAAGACTTTTGAGCTTGAATGTGATGCTAGTGGAATTGGATTAGGAGGTGTGTTATTACAAGATGGCAAACCTGTTGCATACTTTTCTGAAAAATTGAGTGGGCCTAGTCTGAATTATTCTACTTATGATAAAGAATTATATGCTCTTGTTCGGACTTTAGAAACATGGCAACATTATTTATGGCCCAAAGAGTTTGTTATACATTCTGACCATGAATCTTTGAAACATATTAAAAGTCAAGCTAAACTGAATCGTAGACATGCTAAATGGGTTGAATTCATTGAGACTTTCCCTTATGTCATTAAACACAAGGAGGGAAAAGAAAATGTTATTGCTGATGCATTGTCTCGTCGCTATACTATGCTTTCACAACTTGACTTCAAAATATTTGGTTTGGAGACCATCAAAGATCAATATGTGCATGATGCTGATTTTAAAGATGTAATGCAGAATTGTAAAGAAGGAAGAATGTGGAACAAGTTTTTCGTTAACGATGGATTTGTGTTTCGTGCTAACAAGCTATGCATTCCAGCTAGCTCCGTTCGTCTTTTGTTGTTGCAGGAGGCGCATGGAGGAGGATTAATGGGACACTTTGGCGTGAAGAAGACGGAGGACGTACTTGCTACACATTTCTTTTGGCCAAAGATGAGACGGGATGTTGAGCGTTTTATTGCTCGCTGCACTTCATGTCAAAAAGCTAAGTCACGACTCAATCCTCATGGTTTATATATGCCTTTGCCTGTACCTAGTGTTCCTTGGGAGGATATATCTATGGACTTTGTTTTAGGTTTACCTCGAACAAAGAAGGGGAGGGATAGCATATTTGTTGTCGTGGATAGATTCTCGAAAATGGCACACTTTATACCATGTCATAAAAGCGATGATGCTGTTAATGTTGCTGATTTGTTCTTTCGTGAAATTATTCGCTTGCATGGTGTGCCAAATACTATTGTTTCAGATCGTGATACTAAATTTCTTAGCCACTTTTGGAGAAGTTTATGGGCTAAGTTGGGGACTAAACTGCTTTTTAGTACTACTTGTCACCCCCAAACTGATGGACAAACTGAAGTAGTCAATAGAACGTTGTCTACTATGCTTAGGGCTGTTTTGAAGAATAATAAGAAAATGTGGGAGGAATGCTTTCCTCATATTGAATTTGCTTATAATCTTTCATTGCATTCTACTACTAAGATGTGCCCTTTTGAAGTTGTGTATGGTTTCCTACCTCGTGCACCTATTGATTTGTTGCCTCTTCCATCTTCGGAGAAGGTTAATTTTGATGCTAAACAACGTGCTGAATTGATTTTAAAAATGCATGAGTTAACTAAGGAAAACATTGAGCGCATGAATGCTAAATATAAACTTGCTGGAGATAAGGGTAGAAAACATGTTGTGTTTGCACCTGGAGATCTTGTTTGGTTACATTTGCGTAAGGATAGATTTCCTGATTTGCGCAAATCAAAGTTAATGCCACGTGCTGATGGTCCCTTTAAGGTGTTAGAGAAAATAAATGATAATGCATATAAACTTGAGCTGCCTGCAGATTTTGGGGTTAGTCCCACTTTTAACATTGCAGATTTGAAGCCTTATTTGGGTGAGGAAGATGAACTTCCGTCGAGGACGACTTCATTTCAAGAAGGGGAGGATGATGAGGACATCAATACAATTGTTACACCCACAACCCCTGCTGCTATACATACTGGACCAATTACTAGAGCTCGTGCAGGCCAACTAAATTATCAGGTACTTTCGTTTCTTGGTAATGATTCTAATGTTCATGAGAATATGATGCTGCCTAAATTGGATACATTTGTTTTGCTTACAAATGAAGGGCCTAGCTTGGAGAAGGATGAACATTGGAGCAAGAACAAGCATGGAGATGATGGCATGCGCAAGGGGAACAAGAACGGAGTTACAAGTGATGATTTCAGGACTTTGAAGCCACCATAATGTGTGCATGAAGCCTTGGACGAAATATACAAGATGCCACTTCATAAATTTCGTCCCGAGGCTATTTTAGGTGCTGCGTCACCTTATTATTGGGCCAGGCCCATGTAATTTCGAAATACATAAGTATAGGCTATTTTTAGAGTCCGTATGTGTGGGGAAACAAGAGATAGGGTTGATTTCGGACCCCTCCACCAAGGGCCACGAAATCCACCCCCTCTTCCTCCATATATACAGCCCTTAGGGCATCGTTTAGACCTTGGGTTTTGTTTAGATTAAAAGTTCGCCATAGCTGCAACTTCGCGTACTTCGTTTGTGTTCAACGACCAGACAAAGGCGTTACAGAACCCCACCTTGATCAATAAAGCTTTCATCTTATATTCGCAATATCCAGATTGCAATCTCAGTTTCTTGCTTGTTCTTCGTTTGCTCGCAGGAAACAGACCCTCGTGGTCAGGTTGATCGTGCTCCGGCGTGGTCAATAACCTCTCGGAGTTGGTTTAGCGATTGCTAAGGCGCGACGTCCTCGCACGTTCGTAGTCGGATCGTCAAAGTCGACTTCCACCAAAGCGAAATCCACCATCTCATCGAAAGACGGGACACCTTTGCCTCTATCAGGTAGTCTATTTTGATGATATACTGATTTATAGCAGATCTTTGGAAGAACATTTGGAACATTTACGTGCTGTTTTTATTGCTCTACGTGATGCACGTTTGTTTGGTAACCTTGGGAAGTGCACCTTTTGCACCGACCGAGTATCTTTTCTTGGCTATGTTGTTACTCCACAGGGAATTGAAGTTGACAAAGCCAAGATTGAAGCTATTGAGAGTTGGCCGCAGCCCAAAACGGTCACACAAGTGAGGAGTTTTCTTGGCCTCGCTGGATTCTATAGGCGTTTTGTGAGAGATTTCAGCACCATTGCTGCACCTCTCAACGAGCTTACAAAGAAGGATGTGCCTTTTGTTTGGGGTACCGCACAGGAAGAAGCCTTCACGGTATTGAAAGATAAGTTGACACATGCTCCTTTACTCCAACTTCCTGATTTGAATAAGACTTTTGAGCTTGAATGTGATGCTAGTGGAATTGGATTAGGAGGTGTGTTATTACAAGATGGCAAACCTGTTGCATACTTTTCTGAAAAATTGAGTGGGCCTAGTCTGAATTATTCTACTTATGATAAAAAATTATATGCTCTTGTTCGGACTTTAGAAACATGGCAACATTATTTATGGCCCAAAGAGTTTGTTATACATTCTGATCATGAATCTTTGAAACATATTAAAAGTCAAGCTAAACTGAATCGTAGACATGCTAAATGGGTTGAATTCATTGAGACTTTCCCTTATGTCATTAAACACAAGAAGGGAAAAGAAAATGTTATTGCTGATGCATTGTCTCGTCGCTATACTATGCTTTCACAACTTGACTTCAAAATATTTGGTTTGGAGACCATCAAAGATCAATATGTGCATGATGCTGATTTTAAAGATGTAATGCAGAATTGTAAAGAAGGAAGAATGTGGAACAAGTTTGTCGTTAACGATGGATTTGTGTTTCGTGCTAACAAGCTATGCATTCCAGCTAGCTCCGTTCGTCTTTTGTTGTTGCAGGAAGCGCATGGAGGAGGATTAATGGGACATTTTGGCGTGAAGAAGACGGAGGATGTACTTGCTACACATTTCTTTTGGCCAAAGATGAGACGGGATGTTGAGCGTTTTATTGCTCGATGCACTACATGTCAAAAAGCTAAGTCACGACTCAATCCTCATGGTTTATGCCTTTGCCTGTACCTAGTGTTCCTTGGGAGGATATATCTATGGACTTTGTTTTAGGTTTACCTCGAACAAAGAAGGGGAGGGATAGCATATTTGTTGTCGTGGATAGATTCTCGAAAATGGCACACTTTATACCATGTCATAAAAGCGATGATGCTGTTAATGTTGCTGATTTGTTCTTTCGTGAAATTATTCGCTTGCATGGTGTGCCAAATACTATTGTTTCAGATCGTGATACTAAATTTCTTAGCCACTTTTGGAGATGTTTATGGGCTAAGTTGGGGACTAAACTGCTTTTTAGTACTACTTGTCACCCCCAAACTGATGGACAAACTGAAGTAGTCAATAGAACGTTGTCTACTATGCTTAGGGCTGTTTTGAAGAATAATAAGAAAATGTGGGAGGAATGCTTGCCTCATATTGAATTTTCTTATAATCGTTCATTGCATTCTACTACTAAGATGTGCCCTTTTGAAGTTGTGTATGGTTTCCTACCTCGTGCACCTATTGATTTGTTGCCTCTTCCATCTTCGGAGAAGGTTAGTTTTGATGCTAAACAACGTGCTGAATTGATTTTAAAAATGCATGAGTTAACTAAGGAAAACATTGAGCGTATGAATGCTAAATATAAACTTGCTGGAGATAAGGGTAGAAAACATGTTGTGTTTGCACCTGGAGATCTTGTTTGGTTACATTTGCGTAAGGATAGATTTCCTGATTTGCGCAAATCAAAGCTAATGCCACGTGCTGATGGTCCCTTTAAGGTGTTAGAGAAAATAAATGATAATGCATATAAACTTGAGCTGCCTGCAGATTTTGGGGTTAGTCCCACTTTTAACATTGCAGATTTGAAGCATTATGTGGGTGAGGAAGATGAACTTCCGTCGAGGACGACTTCATTTCAAGAAGGGGAGGATGATGAGGACATCAATACAATTGTTACACCCACAGCCCCTGCTGCTATACATACTGGACCAATTACTAGAGCTCGTGCACGCCAACTAAATTATCAGGTACTTTCGTTTCTTGGTAATGATTCTAATGTTCATGAGAATATGATGCTGCCTAAATTGGATACATTTGTTTTGCTTACAAATGAAGGGCCTAGCTTGGAGAAGGATGAACATTGGAGCAAGAACAAGCATGGAGATGATGGCGTGCGCAAGGGGAACAAGAACGGAGTTACAAGTGATGATTTCAGGACTTTGAAGCCACCATAATGTGTGCATGAAGCCTTGGACGAAATATACAAGATGCCACTTCATAAATTTCGTCCCGAGGCTATTTTAGGTGCTGCGTCACCTTATTATTGGGCCAGGCCCATGTAATTTCGAAATACATAAGTATAGGCTATTTTTAGAGTCCGTATGTGTGGGGAAACCAGAGATAGGGTTGATTTCGGACCCCTCCACCAAGGGCCACGAAATCCACCCCCTCTTCCTCCATATATACAGCCCTTAGTGATGAGGACATGACTACCTTGGATATGACCAAAAATATTGCATATATGCATATTTGTCAAGTGATTTCTAGTGCAAACTATTCAATAATCTATTTATGTTATCCAGAACAAAAATACTTCACACACTTTTGTGTTTTGTCTAATTGCAGGTGTATGGGACATTTGTACAATCCACATATGAAGATAAGGAATAAAGAGATGTTTATTTGCTGTCCAAAAAGTTCTCTCACGTCACTTTTGGCCCAAGAGAAGATAGAGTCCAAGTCTCTCACGTTCTGGATTCAGATTCGGACTGCACAGACACACCTGACTCAAAACGCACACAAGTTTTTCATACAGACTCCGAATTGGGTGATTCTTTTTTTGTTGGAAACTAGATTTCGTGCACTTTCCAACCCAATTGGAATCACCTTCAAATTCGTCCGGAGCGTTGAGTTGTGGACGAAACAATCTGATGCTGCAGCAGAATCCGAGTCAAACTACAAGTCCAAAGGTGTTACATCACCTCCACTTGGGCCCATTGGCCTTGTACGACCTAGATTTAGTTTTAGGCTGCCTTGGGACGTCCTCCCACCTCCTTGGCCGCCACCCCTTGCTCCTATATAAGTAGATCCATCTAGTAGCTTTTCCTTGGGATTTGTTTAGTTAAAAGTTAGCCATTGCAACTTCGTGTACTTCGTTTGTGTCCAACGACCAGACCAAGACCGCTTTCGGATTCCCACCTTTATCAATACTTCATACATATTTGCAATATTCAGATTGCTTTTATCATATTCTTGCTCGTTCTTCGATTGCTTGCAGGAATAGACCTTCGTGGTCAGGTTGATCGTGCACCGGCGTGGTCAATAACCTCTGGAGATTGGTTTAGCGATTGCTAAGGCGCAATGTCGTGCACGTTTGTAGTCGGATCGTCAAAGTCGTCTCCACCAAATCGATAGTTACCATCTCATCGAAAGATCGGGACACCCCCGCCTCTATCACTTAGGGCATCGTTTAGACCTTGGGTTTTGTTTAGATTAAAAGTTCGCCATAGCTGCAACTTCGCGTACTTCGTTTGTGTTCAACGACCAGACAAAGGCGTCACAGAACCCCACCTTGATCAATAAAGCTTTCATCTTATATTCGCAATATCCAGATTGCAATCTCAGTTTCTTGCTTGTTCTTCGTTTGCTCGCAGGAAACAGACCCTCGTGGTCAGGTTGATCGTGCTCCGGCGTGGTCAATAACCTCTCGGAGTTGGTTTAGCGATTGCTAAGGCGCGACGTCCTCGCACGTTCGTAGTCGGATCGTCAAAGTCGACTTCCACCAAAGCGAAATCCACCATCTCATCGAAAGACGGGACACCTTTGCCTCTATCACCTTGCGCATGACATCATCTCCATGCTTGTTCTTGCTCCAATGTTCATCCTTCTCCAAGCTAGGCCCTTCATTTGTAAGCAAAACAAATGTATGCAATTTAGGCAGCATCATATTCTCATGAACATTAGAATCATTACCAAGAAATTAAAGTACCTTGTAAGTTAGTTGGCGTGCGCGAGCTCTAGTAATTGGTCCAGTATGTATAGCAGCAGGGGCTGTGGGTGTAACAATTGAATTGATGTCCTCATCATGCACCAACCTGGAGTCTAGGAAAGAGCATGGCAGCTCACATCACCATGGGACACATTGGAGAAGTTTACCACAAGGATGTCAAGGATACTATCTACCAGATTTGTGGGCGCCGAGATGAGCAATGGGAGATGATCAGCACCTGGAAGGATTGATCAATTGCAGCTTTCATCCAGGAGTTAAACCAGCACATACGATGCCAGGAGAACCAGATGTGCGCAGGCATGATGGATCTGAAGAAAGCATTGACCAAGATCACGGAGCTGGAGGAAGAACTCAAGTCTACGTGTGATGGATATGAGGAGGAAATGATGACACTCGTAGAGAAGAATGATGATCTGAAGAAGAAGCTAAAAGTATTCATGGGATTTCCCGTGACTGGAGGAGAAGACGATGATTGCACTTGCCCGGAGAACTACATCATCATCGACGACACCGACTCGGACCCAGACGATAGTGATGAGGACTATGTTGATGAAGCTAGAGCAGATATCATGGAGTCTTCATCGGAGCAGTTTTTCTAGTCGACCACCATAACAGTAGTAGTATTCCCCCATGTATATAGTATAGTCTGAGCACTTTTGTAATGATAGTTAGACCGTTGTATGCCCTTGTTTGAATTGATTGGAGTGATATTGTTTGCTTTTGTCTCATGTGCATACGGGTAGTGTTTTGTCTCTAGGCCTTATTCTATTCTATATTCTCATCTTTTTCTAAACCCTCAGATGCCTCCGAGACGTGACAATGGATTTGCTTTCCCACCGGAGCTCACCCAGTTGATCTAGCAGTAGAATGCATTGATGCAGATACTAGAACGGAATCAGAATCAGGGAACAACAATAACAACAACCCACCACCACCACAACCTGTTGACCACTTAGCCCGTTTCTTGAGGTTGAATCCGCCGGTGTTCTCCAGTAGCAACGAGCCGATAGTTGCAGATGATTGGCTCCGCAAGATGGGAAGGAGTTGACCACTGCAGGATGCACATATGCGGAGAAGGTGTGCTTTGCCGCACATCAGCTTGATGGACCCGCAGCGTCATGGTGGGGGAATTTCACAGCCACTTATCCTATCGACACTGTCACATGGGATCAGTTTCAACAAGCTTTTCGTACTGCCCATGTTTCAGCAGGAGAAATGGCCATGAAGAAGCGTGAGTTTCACAACTTGCGCCAAGGAGGACGGACAGTTGGCCAGTATCTGGATGACTTTAGTAAGCCAGCACGTTAAGCCCCAGCCGACGTTGCTACGGATGCAGCTAAGCAGGAGAAGTTTCTAGAATGACTGAATGATGAGCTGAGCATGCAGTTGATGGTAGCAACCTTCAAAAACTACTAGGAGTTGGTAGATAGAGCTCTAAGGGAAGTAGCAGCAGATTGACAGCCGCAAGAGGAAGTATGGACAAGGGAAGTATAATTCTGGAGCTCAGCAAAAGCCTCATTTTACCCCGAACTCGGGAGGACATTTTTAGCATACCCATGGAGGAGGTACTTCGCACAACCATAGTGGCCCCAAGAATGGTAATGGAAATGGAGGGAGCAACGGACAGAACCGCACCAACCCATCAACACCAGCCAAGAGGGATCTAAACCACATCACCTGTTACAAATGCCAGAAGACCGTACATTATGCCACCGAATGTCCTGAAGCGAAGAATGGAAATGGCAATGGAAGTTCTGGGAAGAAGCCCAATCCTTTCAACAAAGGACAGGTGAACCACGTTAGCGTGGAGGAGGTTGAAGCCGAGCCAGATGCAGTAATAGGTAAGTTTTTGGTTAAGTCATTTACTGCAATCATTCTTTTTGATACTGGTGCATCGCATTCATACATATCAAGGGGGTTTGTGGATAAGTATAACCTGCCAACCCAAGCCCTTTGGTCACCCATGTTAGTAACCTCGCCAGGAGCAGAGTATATGGCTAGTCTATGGTGTGATCGGCTACCATTAAGGATTGGTAACTACGTGTTTTCCTCAGACCTAATAGTACTGGAATCCCAAGGACTGGATGTGATATTAGGCATGGATTGGTTATCAAAGTATGGAGGGACATTGAATGCGCTAGTAAGTCGATTTTGCTTACCACGCTAGAGGAAAGAAGGATCAAGTATCTATACCGGCATGTGCCGAAGAGGACTCAAGTAAATTCCTTATCAGGAGTTGTACAGGAGGAAGTACCAGTGGTGAAGGATTTTCCTAACGTATTTCTAGAAGAGTTGCCAGGCATGCCACCGGATAGAGACATTGAGTTTTTGATTGAGCTTTAGCCAGGCACATGGCCGATATCTAAGAGACCGTACAGGATGCCCGCAAAAGATTTGGAAGAAATTAAGAAGCAAATCAAGGAGTTATTGGATAAAGGCTATATTCGCCCAAGTTCTTCACCTTGGGGATCACCACTGCTTCTAGTGGAGAAGAAGGATGGATCATTGAGGATGGTTGTTGATTATCGAGGATTGAATGAAGTGACAATCAAGAACAAGTACCCACTACCGATGATCAATGATTTGTTTGACCGATTGCAAGGAGCTAAAGTATTTTCTAAGATCAATCTGCGATCAGGATACCACCAGTTGAAGATTCGAGAGCAGGATATACCCAAGACGGCTTTTACCACCAGGTACGGGCTGTACGAGTATACCATTATGTCATTTGGTCTGACTAAGCACCTGCCTATTTCATGAACATGATGAACAAGGTGTTTATGGAGTTTCTGGATAAGTTGGTCGTGGTGTTCATTGATGATATATTGGTCTACTCGAAGAATGAAGAGGAGCATAAGGAGCATTTGCGTTTGATACTTGAGAAGCTCAGAGAACATCAGTTATATGCCAAGTTCAGCAAGTGTGAATTTTGGTTGAAGGAAGTTGGATTCCTCGGACATGTTATATCCGGAGAAGGAATAGTAGTAGACCCCACCAAAGTTGTCACTGTGACAAATTGGGAAGCCCCAACAACAGTTGAAGAGATCCAGAGTTTTCTAGGACTCGCAGGATACTACCGAAGGTTCATTGAGAATTTCTCGAAGATTGCAAAGCCCATGACGGAGTTGTTGAAGAAAGACACCAAGTTTAAATGGACTGACGAATGTGAGGCCAGTTTCCTGGAATTTAAGAAACGTTTGGTTACCTCGCAAGTGTTGATTCTACCAAATCAGAGCAAGGATTATGAGGTTTATTGCCACACTTCTCCTCGAGGACTTGGAGCAGTGCTTATGCAGGAAGGAAGAGTTGTTTCGTATGCCTCATGACAGCTTATGCCGCATGAGTTGAACTATGCTACACATGATTTGGAGTTAGCAGCCGTAGTGCATGCATTGAAGACATGGAGACAGTTTCTCATCAGAAACCATTGTGAGGTGTACACGGATCACAAGAGTTTGAAGTACATCTTCACACAGAAGGAGTTGAATCTCAGGCAAAGGACATGGTTGGAACTCATCAAGGATTATGATATGAGATTACATTATCATCCCGGGAAGGCTAACGTGGTAGCTGATGCGTTGAGCCGTAAGAGCCATGTTAACACACTCATGACCGGAGAGTTACCAAGGGAGTTAGCCAAGGACCTTCGTGAACTATGTTTGGAAATAGTTCCGAGAGGCTATGTAGCAGCATTGGAGATTCAGTCTACTTTGATGGATAATATCAGAGAAGCCCACAAGACTGACAAGGAGATTGCCGAGATAAAGTAGAAAATGAGCAAGGGAAAAGCTAAGGGATTTCGTGAGGATGAACATGATACCTTATGGTTTGAGGACCGCGTTTATGTGCCTAATAACCCAGAGATCAGGAAGTTGATTCTACAGGAGGCCCATGATTCGCTGTATTCGATTCACCCAGGAAATACTAAGATGTATTTGGATTTGAAGGACACTTTCTGGTGGACCAGAATGAAGAAGGATATTGCGGAATATGTAGCAGTATGCGATGTATGTTAGAGAGTGAATGCAGAGCATCAGAAGCCAGCAGGATTGCTACAGCCATTGCCGATACCCAAATGGAAGTGGGATAAGCTAGGCATGGATTTTATCACGAGATTGCCCAGGACTCGTTCAGGCTATGACTCGATTTGGGTTGTAGTCGATTGATTGATGATGGTAGGTCATTTCATCCCAGTGAAGACCACCTACACCAGTGCTAAATTGGCTAAGATCTACATGACCAGGATCGTATGTCGGCATGGAGTTCCGAGGAGTATTGTATCGGATAGAGGAACCCAGTTTACCTCAAAGTTCTGGAATCAGTTGCACGAAACTTTGGGTACCAGGCTAGAGTTCAGTATCGCTTTTCATCCGCAGACAGATGGATAGACCGCGAGAGTCAATCAGATTATGGAGGATATGCTGAGAGCTTGTGTGCTAGATTATGGATCTAGTTGGGACGACAATTTGCCATATGCAGAGTTCTCTTACAACAACAGTTATCAATCCAGTTTGAAGATGGCCCCTTTCGAAGCTTTGTACTAAAGGAGGTGCAGGACCCCGTCATCGTGGGATGAAGTTGGAGACCGCTAGTTGTTTGGACCAGATTTGATTAAGGAGTCTGAACAGAAGGTGAAGTTGATACGCGATAGGCTCAAGGTAGCCCAGTCCAGGCAGAAGAGCTATGCAGATTCTAAACACAAGGAGACTGTTTACGAAGTTGGAGATAAAGTTTATCTTCGGGTATCTCCACTTCGAGGAGTTAAGCACTTTGGAGTTAAGGGAAAGTTAGCGCCATGTTTTGTGGGACCATACAAAGTTTTGGAGCGTATGGGAGAAGTTGCTTACAAGTTGGAATTGCCCGAAAGATTGTCAGGAGTTCACGATGTGTTTCATGTTTCCCAGTTGAAGAAGTGCCACGCAGAGATGGCCGATATACCGCTGAGAGATACAGTGCCACTCGAAGCGATTCAACTGCATAGTGATTTGACCTATGAGGAGACACCAGTCAAGATTCTTGAATACGCCAGCCGAGTCACCTGCAGCAAGGTTATCAAGTTTTGCAAAGTTCTGTGAAGCCACCATACCGAAGATGAAGCCACCTGGGAGCGAGAGGAAGATCTACTCAAGGACCACCCTCACCTATTTTCTAGCCAACCCGAATCTCGAGGGCGAGATTCATCTTAAGGGGGGTAGGTTTATAACATCCCAATTTTTCAATTTGGAATGTTATACAATAGATCATTATTGCATATCATATTTTATTGCATTTTTGCTTCGATCCTAGAAATTCTACGCAACTCGAGGACCCACGGAGAGAGTTGGGGATTTCATTATTTTCATATTTGAGTTTTCTCAAATTTTGAAAATAGGATCATTTGGTTTTATTTATTTTATCTTCAATTATTCCTATTATGAAAATATGAGAGAGGGAATAAAATGACTTTCCCAAAATAAAGAAACATTGAAGATTTAAATAGAAAAATCAAATAAGATTTATTTTGGACTTTATTGCTATTTTTATTTGAATTTAGGAAAAATGTGCGCTTTTCAAAATTGCATTTAGGCCCCAAATAAATTTTCGTCTAAATAGGCTTGATTTTAGAAGTCGGGGAAAATTTATTTCGAGATTTTTGGAGTCCGTTTAGTATTTCTTTTAATTGTTTTTCTGCGTGTAATGCTTTAAAAAAGAAGAGGAACCGCCTTACCGAGCCGTGTCCGACCTGGCGAATGCGCCCTGGCGGCCGTTAAAGGCCAACGGCCCGCCCCAGGCCGAAACCCTAGCCGCCGCCCCACCCCGCCTCG
>NW_021304875.1:48742-93852 GCF_002162155.2 Triticum dicoccoides
CCGCCGCCACTGACGCCCTCGCCGGACTTGCCGAAGGTAGCCGCCGCTGCCGCCGATTTTCTTCGGAAAACCGTACGGTTTTTCTTTTTAGATCCGCGGTTTATTTTTTAGATCGGTTTTTTTTGGTTTAGTTATTTAGCGGATGTTTGTCCGTACATTTGTTTCAACGAACGGTTTTCGTCGTTTAGTCGCATACAGCGAACGTTCGTTCGTTAGCCTGTTCGTCCGTTTTTCTTTCTCGGATTTTCCGCGATTATTTCTGATCGCGATTTTCCTTTTAGTATAACTTTTCGCTCGTTTATCGGAATCAGGCGATTCAAGCGCCTGGAGTTTCGTCTCGAAACCCTCTTTCCGTTTAACCAACTCAAACAAGTTTTTGCTACTGTAAAATTTGATTTAGGTCCAGATTAGTAAACGAAGCTTGTTTCTTTCGCCGTTTGATTTTCGTTGCTTCGTTTGATTTGATTAAGTTTGCAAACCGGAGTTCTTAAGTTAAACTTTCTGGTTAGATCTCTTATTTGAGTTTTACCTGTGCATTAGATGAGTGCTTATTTGTATGCTTGTTTGTTTGCGATAGAGTACCCGGAGTGCGCCGCTTGCTACTTCGAATCTCTAGGTTTCATGGATCATCAGCAAGGCAAGTAACACTTTGATCATACCTCTTTACTACCCAGTTTTATTGCATTAGATCAATCCCCAAACAATTGCATGGTTAGGATCTGATTAATATGTGGGTTTTGGGAAGTAGATGAGGTAGAACCTATTACCTGTTTATTATCAAACCTTTGGGAGTTACTTCTATGTTTGCTTATATTGCCATGCTATGCTAGTAGACGTAGACTGGGTGAGTGTCTCCATGACAGATGTGAGATTGTTTAATTAATGGTTTACTTAAGGTGGCAACTTAAATTCACATCTGGGTGGATTGAGGCACCTGGGGAACCCAGTGTTTCCTGTATTTTTGGAAATCCCGGGGTACCGTGTGATTCTCCTATGGACCGCCACCCAGGCTCAAAGGGATCATGAGATTATTCATACTGGAAACTTCCGTGTGTAGCCGCAAGCTACTGTGGGCTCTAGCATAGTTGATTAAGTTGCATGAGCTCTTGAAGAGGTAGACTAGCAGATGTAGGGGATGTAGGTTGGTACGGTCTACCCGGAGTAGAGAGTTAATGCTTATGAAAGACTGTGTCTCGGTCATCCGTTTCTCAAACACCATGTAGTGCGAGAAATCAAGCGGAGGAGACCGAATCATGCGGGGAAAAGTGACAAACCTCTGCAGAGTGTATAAACTAATCATGGTTAGCCGTGTCCCAAGTTATGGACGTTTTGAGTATCTAGTACTTGGATTATCATGTGAATCTCATCATGTTACTTAATTAATATTGTTTGGTTTAATGATGATGCTTAATTGGGATTGAGTTGGAGTACCCTTATCAATGTTTAACAACCACCATGATAGTTAAATTTATTCCTTTGCAGTAGGGAAAAATTGGCTTTATGCAAAAACTGTAACCATAGAGCTTTCCACCAGCCATATATGCATGTAGTATAGCATTATTCTTTCATTAATCTCTATGTGTTACATTGCCAGCATATTCCATGTGCTGACCCATTTCGGGCTATAACATTCATGTTGCAGACTTTTCAGATGACGAGTAAGGTGCCTTAGGTCGTGGTTCTATACTCAGTGATGCCGTTGGAGTTGATGGACTTGCTTATCTTCCAAGCCTTCCGCTGTTATCGTTATTAGATGGCCTTAAGCCATATTTATTGTAATAAGTTCTCTTTTGAGACATTCGTTGTAATAAGTGTGTGATTGCTACTCTGTTATAAATCCTTCAAGTACTGTGCGTGTCAGCATTACCGATCCAGGGATGAACTGATGCACAGAGATCAGACTATTTGATGTCTGGTCGCTACATAGCACATATTCCTTCCCTTTCATCTTGAAGCTATAGTGATTGGTATGCCCGTTGTGGATGAAGCCGCGGTCAAATCGCCATGCTCGACCAAGAAGGAGGTGGCAAACGGACATCAGGACGACATCGCACTCCAAAGTGTCTTCATATGCTCCAATTTTGAAGGAAACCTTGACATATGCTCAACTTTTATAGTGTCAGAATCGCTTAGCCATTGGACCTTGTATGGGTGTGAGTGCTCCATCTTGACCAATTCGATCTTGGAGCATAGTTCTTCACTTGCCAAGTTGTGACAACTACCTCCATCGATGATGACCTTGACGGACCTTCCATTGATGCTGGCCTTAGTGTGGAAGATGTGGCATCTTTGGTCTTCGTCTTGTTGAGATTGAAGAGTCAAGACATCGGAGACAATGAGGGCAGGGCTCGAATCCTCATCAGAAAAGACTTGATCATCTTCATCTTCGTTCATGCGTCTGTGTATGGCCACTTGCTTAAGGGCTTCCATTTCCTCTTCACTCATGGAGTCATAGGTTCCATCGTCGTTGAGGATCATGGTGCGCTTCTTTGTACATTGAAAGGACTTGTGGCCTCGGCTGCCGCAAGTGAAACACTTGAAGGAGCTTGTCTTGACGGTCTCATCGGTTGGAGTAGATGATGAAACGCGCGGTTTGAAGTTGCTTGTAGGAGGAGGAGGATGACTTGAGGTTGTCGAAGTTTTCTTGTAACTCGACTTGTCGTCGTTGCCTGTAGATGGCTTGGTTGAGGTAGAAGTTGTTGGAGTCGTTGAAGCTTGGTTGTTGGAGAAGCTGTAGGTCTTGGATGAGTACTTGGCGTACTTGAAGTCATCTTGCACTTGACGTTCTGCCTTGGTAGCTTGATGCATGAGCTCAATGAGGTTGGAGTAGGGTTGGAAGTCGACATTCTTCTTGATGGGATGATTGAGGCCATTCAAGAAACGTGCCATAGTTTGCTCATCATCTTCCGTGACATTGGCTCGTATCATGGCTATCTCCATTTCCTTGTAGTATTCTTCAACACTCTTTGTTCCTTGCTTGAGTAGTTGGAGCTTCTTGAAGAGATCGCGGTTGTAGTAGGTGGGCACAAAATGTGCTCGCATGACATCTTTCATTTGAGCCCAAGTGGTGATTGGTGGTTCACACCTTGCTTCTCGGCGCTTAAGGACTTGTTCCCACCATATGAGCACATAGTCTTGGAACGCAAGGGATGCCATAGCGATCTTCTTCTCTTCCTCATAGTTGTGTAAACGAAAGATTTCGTCGACCTTCAATGCCCTTGATAGGTACTCTTCGGGATCATTGCTTCCATTGAACTTGGGCATGGTGAACTTTAGCTTGCTGTAGCGTTGCTCTTCATTGTGTTGTGGTCAAGGGTGATGATGACACCCTTGGCGAGGATAATCAACCTCATATTGCTCTTGGCGTGGAGGATGTCCATAGTCATCATTCTCTTGTTGAACTTGAGGTTGTGGAGGAGCTTGTCGAGCTTGAGGAGGAGCTGGAGGAACTTGACGTTGCACTCTTGGTTGGTAGTTCCACTCTTGGATTTGTTCACAAAGTGCTTCCTCTTGATTGCGCCTATCACGGTTGCGTTTGTCAATGGCTTGACTTGCTTCTTTAAGGGCACGTTGTGCCTCAAGAGATTGTGCTTCACGATGTTGTTGTTGAAGACGTTGAGCCTCGGCGTCTTGTTCATCTTGGTGTTGTCGCGCTCACTCTTCCACTTGGTGACGTTGACGTTGTCGTTCTTGAGCTTGTGCAAGAGGAACTTGGTTTGGTTGATGGTGATGTGCTTGCTCATCGGTGTGGTCTTGCGAATGATAGCCGTGTAGAGGATTGCAAGATGCATGACGGTCTTGACGCGCGGCTCGTCGAAGAGTGTTTGATGTTGGTGTACTTGAGCCAGAGAAGGTGTCCTCGGAGTGTCGACTTGAGCGGCTCCGTCTTGAGTATGAAGAAGTGGAAGGAGGGCGGTTCACCAACAAGGCATGGATCTCGTCCATTCTTGCATCGTTCTCTTGCTTGTGAGCATCGAGCTTGTTGTCAAAGTAGTCTCTTGTTCGTTCCTCGGAGAGTCGCAAGTCGGTGGCGAGATTGTCGATGCAGTCGCTCATTGCTTGTTGCTCTTGATGCAGAGCTTGCTGTGCACCAAAGAGGTGGCTCTTGGTGACATCTGATGTCATGTCATCGTCTTGCTCGATGAAGAATGGGTCAGTAGAAGAACTTGGCCTATCCATCATTCCAAGCAAAATGTGAGTGGTAGAAAGAGAAGAACTTATACCTCTACCTTGACCCATGTTGAAGATGGATCAAAGATCACTCAAATGTGGACAATGAAATAGCACAAGTGGTACCAATTCTTGTCGGTTCTCACACCTACACAAGTAAAAGCTTATGGTGGAGCTCGGTTAGGATGGTGGCACAAAGTTTGATGCAATTGTTAGCTAGACTCAAAGATGTTGAAAAAGATTCGCAAATTCGCAAATGCAACAAGTAGACCAGGCAAGTAGTGGTACACAGAAACAGACATGCAAATAGATAATTGGGATTGTGCAAACCAAAAATGAGCCAAAATGTGGAGTCCACAAAAATGCTCTTGTGGCACAATACTAGGGAGATGCTAGCACGATTGCACAATAGGTGGATACGGAACTTGTGCACAACCTACTAAGCAAAAATGCAACGACCTCTATCCGAAGTATGCTATATGTACGGTATTTCGGTGATATGATCCAAGATGATCGGGTATGACAATCTTAATGTAGTATGATGCTATGGTTCATGCTTATAAGCTCTTTGCTTATCTTTCTCTTTTTGCTTAAAAGCTTGTTTGGCTCTTTCACTTTTGAGCTCTTTTCTCATGCAAAACTTCACGAACCAAGATAGCAATTATGTATACGATGACAACTTTGTGACAAAAAAGAGGATACCAAGATATTCACCACTATGCTTTGGTATGTATGTTATGTGTAGTATGATCACTAATGTGCACATGTCATGTTGCCGACAATACTCAAAGGCTAGTCTCGATGGGTAAGCAACTCAAAAGTAAGCCTATGGTGGTAATCAATGCAATGGCAAGGCGAAGGCAAAGATGTTGTCGAGGTTACGGTCCTTGCTTACGGGTGAGATTTCAAAAGGATGCGGTTGTTGTCGATGGCGTAGTGCACGGTCTTTAGTACATTGGCGAAGATGCCGCTGCACCGCAATCGGAGTTGTCGAAGTAGCGGAAGTCGTCAAAGATGCACAAACTTCCTGTCTAGGCCGGAAGTTCCGGGCAAGACGGAAGGTCCGGGGTCCGGAAGGTCCGGGCGAGGCCGGAAGTTCCGGTGGTCGCGAATCTGCCAAGATCAGAGAATTGGGGATCGTGGATTTGGGCGGAAGCAACTTGCGGAAAACCCAAATTCGAAGGGGAAAAGAAAAATTCGAAGGGAAAGGAGGGTGGGGTAGCTAGATCTACATGCCACACGCAAAATTCACGGATCCAAATGAACAAATTATCATCAAAACTAACAAATCACAAAAAAAAATTGGGGGCTATTTTTGGTGGGGATTTTCGGATTTAGGACGAAATCAACAAAATCAAGCTAGAAAACAAAGGGTAGGGGCTCCAAAAATGTGATCAACGTGGCTCATGATATCAAGATGATGTAGGATAGAACCCTAGAGGCCGATCTTTCACGTTTGAAGCGGATCCCTACGAGGAACACGAAGAACATGAGGAGGGTAACAAAGGAAAAACACGAGAGAACACTCAACCAACAAGAATAAAGTCACACATGTGCTAGATCATAGAGACACAAGGAGATACAAGATCCAAATCCAACAAGGGACGATACATAGGGTAACCGGTTCTTCTCTGTGAGGAGTTCTTAAATCCAAGTGGATCTTCTCCGAAGAGGTGTCGGTCCCTCGCGAAGGAGTAGATCCGGATGGATGAGCGAGACTCTATCTCACAAATGATCTAAATCAACGCTAACTCTAAAACGTAGGTAGGAGAAGAGTATATATAGTCTAGGGGGAGAAAGGGTACACAGGCCTCGGCCCAAGTCACTTCACGCAGGCAGGGCCGAAAGTTCCGAACGCCGGAGGTTCCGGGCCAGGTTCTAGGGAGGGTCCAGCCTAACCAGAAAGTTGGCACGGGCGGAGCTGGGTTGGCATTCGGGGGCCGGAAGGTCTGGGTGGGCCGGAGGTTCCGGGGGTCGGAAGGTCTGGTTCGAGTTCCGGGTTGGTTCCGGGCTAACCAGAGAGTTGGCACGCACGGGCTGGTCGAAGTCGTCGGAGGCCGGAAGCTCCAGGTCCTCCGGAGGGTCCGGTGGCCGGAAGTTTCGTGCTCTGGCCGGTAGTTCCTGGCTGTCCAGAGAGTTGACGCATGTCTCTTCTTCTTTAGCTCTCGGCTCCGTGGCTTGAGCGGTGTACCTGATCACACACAACATCTTGGACTTAGGCAGTAGCCAAGTCTCACATGAAGAAAAGGGGAACATAAGTAGGAGTGATGTCACCTTGGATTGAATAGCACGAGGTCTTGCTCTTGTCATGGGTCCAAGTGGTGTCGTGGGAGTTGTAGATACATCCATGGGGATGATCATGGGATGCTCTGCATCACCGGAGGCAGCGAGCGAGCCGGCTCGGCGGAGCCCCCGTGCGCTATGCTGATGAGCTCAGTGATCCGCTCGAGCCACTACTTGTAGAGGTCACCAACCGGGCGGTAGCGAAGGAGCTCCTGCGCCATGAGCAGAGCGGCCTGCGCATCCGCTTGGACGTGATGCGCGTGGTATGACGAAGATTCTGGGGTCAGTGACGGAGTAGCGGTGCGCCCATCACGATGCACCGACAGATGCAACGACGAAGCTTGCTATTCGTGGCCAGCAAGGCCCGTGGCGGCATTGGCCACCGGAGACGGAGCGCGACGGGCACAACCATCGCCCGCCGTGATAGAGGCAAAGGTGTCCCGTCTTTCGATGAGATGATGGATATCGCTTAGGTGGAAGTCGACTTTGACGATCCGACTACGAACGTGCGAGGACGTCGCGCCTTAGCAATCGCTAAACCAACTCCGAGAGGTTATTGACCACGCCGGAGCACGATCAACCTGACCACGAGGGTCTGTTTCCTGCGAGCAAACGAAGAACAAGCAAGAAACTAAGATTGCAATCTGGATATTGCGAATATAAGATGAAAGCTTTATTGATCAAGGTGGGGTTCTGTGACGCCTTTGTCTGGTCGTTGAACACAAACGAAGTACGCGAAGTTGCAGCTATGGCGAACTTTTAATCTAAACAAAACCCAAAGTCTAAACGATGCCCTAAGGGCTGTATATATGGAGGAAGAGGGGGGGGGATTTCGTGGCCCTTGGTGGAGGGGTCCGAAATCAACCCTATCTCTTGTTTCCCCACACATACGGACTCTAAAAATAGCCTATACTTATGTATTTCGAAATTACATGGGCCTGGCCCAATAATAAGGTGACGCAGCACCTAAAATAGCCTCGGGACGAAATTTATGAAGTGGCATCTTGTATATTTCGTCCAAGGCTTCATGCACACATTATGGTGGCTTCAAAGTCCTGAAATCATCACTTGTAACTCCATTCTTGTTCCAATGTTCATCCTTCTCCAAGCTAGGCCCTTCATTTGTAAGCAAAACAAATGTATCCAATTTAGGCAGCATCATATTCTCATGAACATTAGAATCATTACCAAGAAACGAAAGTACCTGGTAATTTAGTTGGCGTGCACGAGCTCTTGTTATTGGTCCAGTATGTATAGCAGCAGGGGCTGTGGGTGTAACAATTGTATTGATGTCCTCATCATAACCATGCCAGGATCACAAGCCGACGAGATTGACTGGGAGCATTTATCGAACAAGGAGCTTCATGATAAGTTTCAGCAAATGATGACTGAACAGGTGCAAGATGTGCTGAACAATTTTGAAGAGGCCATGGAGAAGATCACTGGCCTTGAGAAGACGTTCGAAACAAAGCTCGATAACAGATTTAATGAATTGCTCGCGCGTCTTCCACCACCACCACCCGCTGCACCTAACGCACCTCTCCAACAACAACAACAACGACTACCTCCACGTCGCGAAATAGACCTTCGCCGAGCGAGCCGTGTTCCTCTTGCGTTTGGCCAAACTGTTGGTGCTGCTGTTGATACTTCTGTGGCTCCTGCTACTGCTGTTGCTGGTACCCAGGAGGATGATGAGTATGCGGGCGATTATGAGGATGAGGTTGATCAAAATCAGATCTACGAGCAGCCACCAGCACCACCACCAGCAGGTCGACCTCAGGTATATATTCGTAATGGTATGCCTGCACCACCACCTCAGGTACGAGATGATGTCCATATTCCTAAACTGAAATTGAATATTCCACCATTTGAGGGTAGATATGTTCCTGATATATATCTTACTTGGGAGTTAGAAACTGAACAACGATTTACATGTTTACAATATCCTGAGGAGAGACGAGTTGCTGCTGTTTGTGCTTTCACTAGTTTTGCATGTGTATGGTGGTCTGAACATTGTAGATTGTATCCTATTCCAACTACTTGGGCCGCTTTGAAAACTGCTATGCATACGCGTTGGGTTCCACCATATTATCAACGTGAATTGCTTCAAAAATTACAGCGCTTAAGACAAGGAAAAAATTCTGTAGAAGAATATTATCAGGAATTACAAACTGGCATGATTAGATGTGGTATTGTTGAGGAGAATGAAGCTATGCTTGCACGTTTTCTGGGTGGATTAAATAGAGAGATTCAGACCATTCTAGACTATAAGGAGTATACTAATATCACTCGTTTATTCCATCTTGCTTGTAAAGCTGAACGTGAAGTGCAGGATCGACAAGCATTGGGGCGAACTAACTTTTCTGCAGGCCGACCTTCATCATGGACACCACGTGCATCTTCTACTTCAACTGCACCAGCACCTCCATCCGGTGCCACCTCCAGCCGTGATACAAGAAAACAGGAACAACCACCATTATCTGCCAAGAGCGCACCTGCGGGGCCTGCACAGTGTTCTTCTTCTTCCATGGCATCAACAGGGCACACAAGTGATATTATTTGTCGTCGTTGTAAGGGAGGAGGTCATTATGCGAGAGAATGCAAATCTCCGCGTGTGATGATTGCTACCGCGGATGGTGGATATGAGTCTGCTAGTGACTATGATGAGGAGACTTTGGCTCTTATTACACGTGAAGAACATGGTGGAGATGATTCTGATCATGAGACGCAATACATGGCTCCTGAAGACGCTGACAGGTATGAATGTTTAGTTGCTCAACGTGTTTTGAGTGTGCAGGTCACACAAGCTGAGCAAAATCAGAGGCACAATTTGTTCCATACCAAGGGAGTTGTGAAGGAACGTTCTGTGCGCGTCATCATAGACGGAGGGAGCTGCAACAACTTGGCTAGCATGGAGATGGTGGAGAAGCTTTCTCTCACCACAAGACCACATCCACATCCTTACTACATCCAATGGTTCAACAACAGCGGCAAGGTTAAGGTAACTCGTACTGTTCGTGTGCATTTTAGTATCTCTACATATGCTGATTATGTTGATTGTGATGTGGTACCTATGCAAGCATGTTCCTTATTACTTGGTAGACCATGGCAATTTGATAAAAATTCTGTACACCATGGTAGAAACAATCACTATACTCTTGTTCATAAGGGTAAAAATATTACTTTGCTTCCTATGACTCCTGATTCCATTTTGAAAGATGATATTAATAGAGCTAATAAAGCAAAACAGGAGACGAATAAGAGTGAAAATCAGATTGTGGCAAAAGAATTTGAGCAACAAATGAAGCCTAATAATAAACCATATAGTGTTGCTTCTGAAATTAAATTGAAAAGTGCATGTTTATTTGCCACCAAATCTGATATTGATGAGCTAGATTTCAGCAAATCTGTTTGCTATGCTTTTGTGTGCAAAGAGGCATTATTTTCATTCGAGGACGTGCCTTCCTCTTTGCCTCCTGCTGTCACTAACATTTTGCAGGAGTTCGCTGACGTCTTTCCACAAGACGTGCCACCGGGATTACCGCCTATTCGAGGGATTGAGCATCAGATTGACTTAATTCCCGGTGCTTCACTGCCAAACCGTGCACCATACCGTACCAATCCAGAGGAGACGAAGGAGATTATGCGTCAAGTACAAGAGCTTCTCGACAAAGGTTATATACGCGAATCCCTTAGTCCTGGTGCTGTTCCTATTATTCTAGTGCCGAAAAAGGATGGTACATCACGTATGTGTGTTGATTGTAGAGGCATTAATAATATTACTATTCGTTATCGTCATCCTATTCCTAGGCTAGATGATATGCTTGATGAATTGAGTGGCTCTACAATATTCTCCAAAGTTGATTTGCGTAGTGGATACCATCAAATTCGTATGAAATTGGGAGATGAATGGAAAACAGCATTTAAAACTAAGTTTGGATTATATGAGTGGTTAGTCATGCCTTTTGGGTTAACTAATGCGCCTAGTACTTTCATGAGACTAATGAACGAAGTTTTACGTGCTTTCATTGGACGATTTGTGGTAGTCTATTTTGATGATATACTGATTTATAGCAGATCTTTGGAAGAACATTTGGAACATTTACATGCTGTTTTTATTGCTCTACGTGATGCACGTTTGTTTGGTAACCTTGGGAAGTAAACCTTTTGCACCGACCGAGTATCTTTTCTTGGCTATGTTGTTACTCCACAGGGAATTGAAGTTGACAAAGCCAAGATTGAAGCTATTGAGAGTTGGCCGCAGCCCAAAACGGTCACACAAGTGAGGAGTTTTCTTGGCCTCGCTGGATTCTATAGGCGTTTTGTGAGAGATTTCAGCACCATTGCTGCACCTCTCACCGAGCTTACAAAGAAGGATGTGCCTTTTGTTTGGGGTACCGCACAGGAAGAAGCCTTCACGGTATTGAAAGATAAGTTGACACATGCTCCTTTACTCCAACTTCCTGGTTTTAATAAGACTTTTGAGCTTGAATGTGATGCTAGTGGAATTGGATTAGGAGGTGTGTTATTACAAGATGGCAAACCTGTTGCATACTTTTCTGAAAAATTGAGTGGGCCTAGTCTGAATTATTCTACTTATGATAAAGAATTATATGCTCTTGTTCGGACTTTAGAAACATGGCAACATTATTTATGGCCCAAAGAATTTGTTATACATTCTGATCATGAATCTTTGAAACATATTAAAAGTCAAGCTAAACTGAATCGTAGACATGCTAAATGGGTTGAATTCATTGAGACTTTCCCTTATGTCATTAAACACAAGAAGGGAAAAGAAAATGTTATTGCTGATGCATTGTCTCGTCGCTATACTATGCTTTCACAACTTGACTTCAAAATATTTGGTTTGGAGACCATCAAAGATCAATATGTGCATGCTGCTGATTTCAAAGATGTAATGCAGAATTGTAAAGAAGGAAGAATGTGGAACAAGTTTGTCGTTAACGATGGATTTGTGTTTCGTGCTAACAAGCTATGCATTCCAGCTAGCTCCGTTCGTCTTTTGTTGTTGCAGGAAGCGCATGGAGGAGGATTAATGGGACATTTTGGCGTGAAGAAGACGGAGGACGTACTTGCTACACATTTCTTTTGGCCAAAGATGAGACGGGATGTTGAGCGTTTTATTGCTCGATGCACTACATGTCAAAAAGCTAAGTCACGACTCAATCCTCATGGTTTATATATGCCTTTACCTGTACCTAGTGTTCCTTGGGAGGATATATCTATGGACTTTGTTTTAGGTTTACCTCGAACAAAGAAGGGGAGGGATAGCATATTTGTTGTCGTGGATAGATTCTCGAAAATGGCACACTTTATACCATGTCATAAAAGCGATGATGCTGTTAATGTTGCTGATTTGTTCTTTCGTGAAATTATTCGCTTGCATGGTGTGCCAAATACTATTGTTTCAGATCGTGATACTAAATTTCTTAGCCACTTTTGGAGATGTTTATGGGCTAAGTTGGGGACTAAACTGCTTTTTAGTACTACTTGTCACCCCCATACTGATGGACAAACTGAAGTAGTCAATAGAACGTTGTCTACTATGCTTAGGGCTGTTTTGAAGAATAATAAGAAAATGTGGGAGGAATGCTTGCCTCATATTGAATTTGCTTATAATCGTTCATTGCATTCTACTACTAAGATGTGCCCTTTTGAAGTTGTGTATGGTTTCCTACCTCGTGCACCTATTGATTTGTTGCCTCTTCCATCTTCGGAGAAGGTTAATTTTGATGCTAAACAACGTGCTGAATTGATTTTAAAAATGCATGAGTTAACTAAGGAAAACATTGAGCGCATGAATGCTAAATATAAACTTGCTGGAGATAAGGGTAGAAAACATGTTGTGTTTGCACCTGGAGATCTTGTTTGGTTACATTTGCGTAAGGATAGATTTCCTGATTTGCGCAAATCAAAGTTAATGCCACGTGCTGATCGTCCCTTTAAGGTGTTAGAGAAAATAAATGATAATGCATATAAACTTGAGCTGCCTGCAGATTTTGGGGTTAGTCCCACTTTTAACATTGCAGATTTCAAGCCTTATTTGGGTGAGGAAGATGGACTTCCGTCGAGGACGACTTCATTTCAAGAAGGGGAGGATGATGAGGACATCAATACAATTGTTACACCCACAGCCCCTGCTTCTATACATACTGGACCAATTACTAGAACTCGTGCACGCCAACTAAATTACCAGGTACTTTCGTTTCTTGGTAATGATTCTAATGTTCATGAGAATATGATGCTGCCTAAATTGGATACATTTGTTTTGCTTACAAATGAAGGGCCTAGCCTGGAGAAGGATGAATATTGGAGCAAGAACAAGCATGGAGATGATGGCATGCGCAAGGGGAACAAGAACGGAGTTACAAGTGATGATTTCAGGACTTTGAAGCCACCATAATGGGTGCATGAAGCCTTGGACGAAATATACAAGATGCCACTTCATAAATTTCGTCCCGAGGCTATTTTAGGTGCTGCGTCACCTTATTATTGGGCCAGGCCCATGTAATTTCGAAATACATAAGTATAGGCTATTTTTAGAGTCCGTATGTGTGGGGAAACAAGAGATAGGGTTGATTTCGGACCCCTCCACCAAGGGCCACGAAATTCCCCCCTCTTCCTCCATATATACAGCCCTTAGGGCATCGTTTAGACTTTGGGGGTTTTGTTTAGATTAAAAGTTCGCCATAGCTGCAACTTCGCGTACTTCGTTTGTGTTCAACGACCAGACAAAGGCGTCACAGAACCCCACCTTGATCAATTAAGCTTTCATCTTATATTCGCAATATCCAGATTGCAATCTTAGTTTCTTGCTTGTTCTTCGTTTGCTCGCAGGAAACAGACCCTCGTGGTCAGGTTGATCGTGCTCCGGCGTGGTCAATAACCTCTCGGAGTTGGTTTAGCGATTGCTAAGGCGCGACGTCCTCGCACGTTCGTAGTCGGATCGTCAAAGTCGACTTCCACCAAAGCGAAATCCACCATCTCATCGAAAGACGGGACACCTCCGCCTCTATCAGTTCCCCTTGCGCATGCCATCATCTCCATGCTTGTTCTTGCTCCAATGTTCATCCTTCTCCAAGCTAGGCCCTTCATTTGTAAGCAAAACAAATGTATCCAATTTAGGCAGCATCATATTCTCATGAACATTAGAATCATTACCAAGAAACGAAAGTACCTGGTAATTTAGTTGGCGTGCACGAGCTCTAGTAATTGGTCCAGTATGTATAGCAGCAGGGGCTGTGGGTGTAACAATTGTATTGATGTCCTCATCATATTGCGTCTCATGATCAGAATCATCTCCACCATGTTCTTCACGTGTAATAAGAGCCAAAGTCTCCTCATCATAGTCACTAGCGGACTCATATCCACCATCCGCGGTAGCAATCATCACACGCGGAGATTTGCATTCTCTCGCATAATGACCTCCTCCCTTACAACGACGACAAATAATATCACTTGTGTGCCCTGTTGATGCCATGGAAGAAGAAGAACGCTGTGCAGGCCCCGCAGGTGCGCTCTTGGCACCGGATGGAGGTGCTGGTGCAGTTGAAGTAGAAGATGCACGTGGTGTCCATGATGAAGGTCGGCCTGCAGAAAAGTTAGTTCGCCCCAATGCTTGTCGATCTTGCACTTCACGTTCAGCTTTACAAGCAAGATGGAATAAACGAGTGATATTAGTATACTCCTTATAGTCTAGAATGGTCTGAATCTCTCTATTTAATCCACCCAGAAAACGTGCAAGCATAGCTTCATTCTCCTCAACAATACCACATCTAATCATGCCAGTTTGTAATTCCTGATAATATTCTTCTACAGAATTTTTTCCTTGTCTTAAACGCTGCAATTTTTGAAGCAATTCACGTTGATAATATGGTGGAACCCAACGCGTACGCATAGCAGTTTTCAAAGCAGCCCAAGTAGTTGGAATAGGATATAATCTACAATGTTCAGACCACCATACACATGCAAAACTAGTGAAAGCACAAACGGCAGCAGCAACTCGTCTCTCCTCAGGATATTGTAAACATGTAAATCGTTGTTCAGTTTCTAACTCCCAAGTAAGATATATATCAGGAACATATCTACCCTCAAATGGTGGAATATTCAATTTCAGTTCAGGCTATCCATATTCCTAAACTGTGGGAGGAATGCTTGCCTCATATTGAATTTGCTTATAATCGTTCATTGCATTCTACTACTAAGATGTGCCCTTTCGAAGTTGTGTATGGTTTCCTACCTCGTGCACTTATTGATTTGTTGCCTCTTCCATCTTCGGAGAAGGTTAATTTTGATTCTAAACAACGTGCTGAATTGATTTTAAAAATGCATGAGTTAACTAAGGAAAACATTGAGCGCATGAATGCTAAATATAAACTTGTTGGAGATAAGGGTAGAAAACATGTTGTGTTTGCACCTGGAGATCTTGTTTGGTTACATTTGCGTAAGGATAGATTTCCTGATTTGCGCAAATCAAAGTTAATGCCACGTGCTGATGGTCCCTTTAAGGTGTTAGAGAAAATAAATGATAATGCATATAAATTTGAGCTGCCTGCAGATTTTGGGGTTAGTCCCACTTTTAACATTGCAGATTTGAAGCCTTATTTGGGTGAGGAAAATGAACTTCCGTCGAGGACGACTTCATTTCAAGAAGGGGAGGATGATGAGGACATCAATACAATTGTTACACCCACAGCCCCTGCTGCTATACATACTGGACCAATTACTAGAGCTCGTGCACGCCAACTAAATTACCAGGTACTTTCGTTTCTTGGTAATGATTCTAATGTTCATGAGAATATGATGCTGCCTAAATTGGATACATTTGTTTTGCTTACAAATGAAGGGCCTAGCTTGGAGAAGGATGAACATTGGAGCAAGAACAAGCATGGAGATGATGGCATGCGCAAGGGGAACAAGAACGGAGTTACAAGTGATGATTTCAGGACTTTGAAGCCACCATAATGGGTGCATGAAGCCTTGGACGAAATATACAAGATGCCACTTCCTAAATTTCGTCCCGAGGCTATTTTAGGTGCTGCGTCACCTTATTATTGGGCCAGGCCCATGTAATTTCGAAATACATAAGTATAGGCCATTTTTAGAGTCCGTATGTGTGGGGAAACAAGAGATAGGGTTGATTTCGGACCCCTCCACCAAGGGCCACGAAATTCCCCCCTCTTCCTCCATATATACAGCCCTTAGGGCATCGTTTAGACTTTGGGTTTTGTTTAGATTAAAAGTTCGCCATAGCTGCAACTTCGCGTACTTCGTTTGTGTTCAACGACCAGACAAAGGCGTCACAGAACCCCACCTTGATCAATAAAGCTTTCATCTTATATTCGCAATATCCAGATTGCAATCTTAGTTTCTTGCTTGTTCTTCGTTTGCTCGCAGGAAACAGACCCTCGTGGTCAGGTTGATCGTGCTCCGGCGTGGTCAATAACCTCTCGGAGTTGGTTTAGCGATTGCTAAGGCGCGACGTCCTCACACGTTCGTAGTCGGATCGTCAAAGTCGACTTCCACCAAAGCGAAATCCACCATCTCATCGAAAGACGGGACACCTTTGCCTCTATCATCAATGACCTCCGTCCTGCCGTCCTGGCGGTCTTGGTCTTGTTGCACCAGAATGGAAACCTTTGGCTGATTCCTCGGGACTCCACGCCTATGGCTTGCCTCCCTTGCACCGAAGAGGAAACTTGCGCTCTGCGCCCGCCTTGCCCCCGCCTGGCCTTGTTCATCATGGCTCACGTCAGCTAAACCTCGTGAGGTAAACCTTGCATAAAACTCTCTGCCCCTGGGATCCAACCTGAGGAGGCCGATGCCCTCGGGGGTCTTGGCGTCGTCCGCCTCATGAGGCTTGGCCCTCGCGAGGGTCTTGTGTTGTTGATGCTGAAGCTGGGCCATACCAGGCCGTCGATGGAGCCCTGTGGTGGGCCGCAGGCAGGCATGGCTGGATACCCCCATATCCAGGACGCCGACAACCATTGTCATGGGATGAAGTTGGAGATCGACCGTTGTTTGGACCAGAATTAATCAGATATTTTGAGGAGAATGTTAAGTTGAATCGAGATAGACTCAAGGTAGCCCAGTCCAGGCAGAAGAGTTATGCGGATACTAAACACAAGGAGGTAGCCTACAAAGTCGGAGACAGAGTGTATCTTCGTGTGTCCCCACTTCGAGGAGTTAAACGTTTTGGAGTCAAGGGAAAGCTAGCACCATGTTTTGTGGGACCATATAGAGTTTTGGAACGCGTGGGAGAAGTTTCATACAAGTTGAAATTGCCCGAAGGATTATCAGGAGTTCATGATGTGTTTCACGTTTCCCAGTTGAAGAAGTGCCACGCACAGATGGCCGACATTCCTCTGAGAGATACAGTGCCACTGGAAGCAATTCAGTTGGATAGTGATCTGACCTATGAAGAAAAACCACTCAAGATTCTTGAGTTTTCCAGTCGAGTGACTCGCAGCAAGGTTATCAAGTTTTGCAAAGTTCAGTGGAGCCATCATACGGAGGAGGAAGCCACCTGGGAGCGAGAAGAAGGCCTCCGCAAGGACCACCCAAACCTTTTTGCTCACCAACCCGAATCTCTAGGGCGAGATTCATCTTAAGGGAGGTAGGTTTGTAACATCCCAATTTTCAATTTGGATGTTATACATAGATCATCATATGCATATCATATTTTATTTGCATTTGATTGTGATCCAAAAAATCTTAAGCAACTCAAGGACCCAAGGAGAGAGTTGGAGGTTTCACAAAAAAATCATATTTGAATTTATTTCAAATTTGAAAGGTGGATCAATTTGATTTTCAATAATTTCTTTCCAATTATTTTCAACAACAAAAATAAATGAGAGAAGATAAAATGACTTCTTCAAAACAGAGGAGAAATATTGGAAAAGAAATTTTGAAATCAAATTATTATTTTATTAGCAGTTTTATTTGAATTAGAGAAAAACATGCATTTTTAAAAATAGCATTTTGTCCAGAAACATGTTCATCTTGTCCAAAATATTACGTAGGGACAGAGAAAATTCTTTCTAGAATTTTTAGATTTTTACTTTTATTTTATTAGGATTTTCTACGTGGAAACCGTTTTAAAAAAAAGTTTCTGGGCCGGCCCAGCCGAGTCGGGCCACAGCCCGGCGCGCCGCTCGCCACCGACCCCGGGAAGGGTCCCCGCCGCAGCCGCAACCGGAGTCCGAGCCACAGTCCGACTCCCGCTACCGCCCGCGTGCCCCCTCCCCCAAGAAGCTGCCGCCCCCTCCCCCTTTCTATTTGGCCACCCCGGCCTCCTCCTCCTCGCCCTAAGCCGCCACCGCCGCTCGCACCTCCACCGCTGCACCGCAGCCGCCGCCCCCTCCCCCTTTATATTAGGCCACCCCGACCCTCCTCCTCCTCAACCTAAGCCGCCTCTGCCGCTCGCGCCTCCATCATCGCACCGCAGCCGCCGCCGCCTAGAGCCGCCACCGCCGCCGCTATTCGCCGCTCGCGCCGCCGCTGCTAGCTGCCGCTACTGTCGCGCCCTCCACCGATTTTGCCCGCGTCGTGCCGCTGCCGCCTCGCGTCGCCATCGCCCCACTTCGCCGGATCTCACCGCCGCCGATCGACTTAACCGGTAAAAAATCGTCCTCGGTCCGACGGTTTAGTTTTCGGTTTATAAGGTTTAGATCAGTTTTTCTTTTTATTTTTGTTTAGTTAACGAACGTTCACCCATTAGTTTATTTTGACGAACGAATTCGTTCGTTAGGTTCTGTTAGCGGACGTTCGTCCGATAGATTTTTCTTTTTAGTTTTATTTTCGGCTAGGGACCTATCCACAAATAAGTTTTATCATGATTTAGTCCTGATCTAAAAACTAGCGTAACTTTTAGCTCGTTTATCCAAATTAGATGAAACCAACGCCTAAATCTTCATAACAATCTCTTATTTTCAGTAAAGCAACTTGAGCATGATTTGACAATTTAAAATTTGAGTTTAATTCAGATTAGTAATCGATCTTGTTTTGTTCGTATCTTGAGTTTCGTAGCTCCGTTTGAGTTGATTCTTTTTGCAAATCGTAGCTAATCACATCTACCTACTGTTAAGATCTAATTCACATGAAAATAATGTTGTTAGATTTTGTTTGCTGTTCAGATTAGTCATTTTCTTGTTTCGAGTTTTATTTGGATCTTTCCTGATTTCTTTTTGTTTGGTTTGTGTGATTGCTTATGTGTGCTACTGTTTGTCTATGCTAGATTACCCGGAGTGCGAAGCTTGTTACTACGAATCTCTAGAGTTTGCAGATTGTCAGCAAGGCAAGATACACTTTGATCATACTCTTCTATACCCAGTTTTTACTATCCATTAGTTATGCCCCTCAAATATTTGCATGAGTAGGATTGGGAACATGTGGTTTGGTTGTAGTACTTGAGGTGATGAGGACATGACTACCTTGGATATGACCAAAAATATTGCATATATGCATATTTGTCAGGTGATTTCTAGTGCAAACTATTCAATAATCTATTTATGTTATCGAGAACAAAAATACTTCACACACTTTTGTGTTTTGTCTAATTGCAGGTGTATGGGACATTTGTACAATCCACATATGAAGATAAGGAAGAAAGAGATGTTTATTTGCTGTCCAAAAAGTTCTTTCTCGTCACTTTTGGCCCAAGAGAAGATAGAGTCCAAGTCTCTCACGTTCTGGATTCAGATTCGGACTGCACAGACATACCTGACTCAAAACGCACACAAGTTTTTAATACGGACTCCGAATTGGGTGATTCTTTTTTTGTTGGAAACTAGATTTCGTGCACTTTCCAACCCAATTGGAATCACCTTCAAATTCGTCCGGAGCGTTGAGTTGTGGACGAAACAATCTGATGCTGCAGCAGAATCCGAGTCAAACTACAAGTCCAAAGGTGTTACATCACCTCCACTTGGGCCCATCAGCCTTGTACGACCTAGGGTTAGTTTTAGGCTGCCTTGGGACGTCCTCCCATCTCCTTGGCCGCCACCCCTTGCTCCTATATAAGTAGATCCATCTAGTAGCTTTTTCCTTGGGATTTGTTTAGTTAAAAGTTAGCCATTGCAACTTCGTGTACTTCGTTTGTGTCCAACGACCAGACCAAGACCGCTTACGGATCCCCACCATTATCAATACCTCATATATATTTGCAATATTCAGATTGCTTTATCATATTCTTGCTCGTTCTTTGATTGCTTGCAGGAATAGACCTTCGTGGTCAGGCTGACCGTGCTTCCGGCATCGTCAGTAACCTCAGGAGATTGGTTTAGCGATTGCTAAGGCGCAACGTCGTGCACGTTTGTAGTCGGATTGTCAAAGTCGTCTCCACCAAATCGATAGTTATCATCTCATCGAAAGATCGGGACCCTCGCCTCTATCAAGTGGTATCAGTTTTCAGGTTGCTCGGTGAGAATTTCCAGTTGTCCTAGATTAGATTTATTTTCTTACCTATTGTCCAAGAAAAAGCCACAAAAAAGAGTTAGATCTATTCATCCTTGGTCCAAGCCAGTCTGAGCCTTTGCAATTTTCTTTTCATTGCTTGCATAGTTGAATTATCGGTTGCATCATCGTGTCGAGTTGCTGGTCTTAGTGTCTAGTTCCTTTAGAGTTTCGAGTTCTGTTCACATTAGGCACGCAGCCGCTGCATCATTATCCCATCCGCTGTCCACCATCCAATCCACCAATTTCCACCACGTGCTACGCACTGTTTATTGTCATAATCATAGTTGAGGTCACTCACATCTTCGCCTGATCGAATCTGCATCTTATCTAGTTTGTCTTGGAAAGAGGGAGAAAAAGAAGATAAAGAAAAAAAAGAGAGAAAAACGGAAAGAAAAAAAAGAAAAAGAGGGAGAAGAAAAATAAAAAAAAAGTGTGAGAAAAAAAAGAGAGAAAAAAAAAATTGGATCTATCTAGAATCAATCTCGTACCTGAATTCGGATTGGAATCTGTTTTGTGCACTGTTCAGTAAAACAGCTTGGCTATTGTTTCACATCATTATCTTTACTGCCTTTGTGATCTTCACTTATATCTTGCTGTCCAGAGCTGCTTTGTATGCTTCATTGATGCTGGTTGTGCTACGACGTGACCTCATTAGTGTTCTAGGCTCGCGTCTCTAGTTCGGTCTAGCCTAGGACCAGCACAGTACCGTCGTTGAGCGTTTATTCAACATTGCATCTTTGAATTGATTATTGCTAATCTTTTGCTACCATATATAGCCAACCCAGCTCCACATATTTCTACACCGTGTATACGTACGCTCCCCTGGCAATCGCTTTACTCAATATTCGGAGTTACTTGACACCGCTAGTTGCCGATCACCGCCTACTGCATGGTAAGAACTTGTAAGACATTGATATTTGCTTTACTTTGAGCGTTTTACCACCACATCCTAGTAGTTATAGGAACATTATTTTTGGGTTTTGTTTCTTGTTCTACTAATCATGACAGGATCCAGAGTCAATTCATGGGCTTTGTCGATCGCGGGAGACGTGCCACCACCTTTGCAAATACCACAACCGTCACGAGAGGTGCACAAACATCCAAATGCACATGATCAGGTTAATGTATCTATACCACCATTTAATGGCCGTTTTAAACCTGCTTTATATATTGAATGGGAGTTCGACATAAAAAATATATTTGCTTCCCATAATTTCGATGAACATAAAAAGGTTAAGGTTGCGGTTGGTTCTTTCACTGGTTATGCTTTGGTTTGGTGGAGTGAATATTGTCGGTTACACCCTGATTATATACCTACTACTTGGGATGATTTGCAACTTGCCATGCAACATACATTCGTCCCTGCTTATTATACTCGTGACATGATTAAGAAGTTGCAACACTTAAAACAAGGTAGTGAAACTGTAACAAAATATTATGATGATTTACAAACTACCTTGTTGCATTCCTCTTTAGAAGAAAGTGAAGATGATTTTATGGATAGATTTTGGGGAGGATTAAACCGTGATATTCAAGAGATACTAATTCATGAAGAGTGTTATCCTATGGACCATTTGTTTCATCTTGCTTGCAAAGCTGAACAGGAAATAAAACGACGTGTTGGCCACGAGGAGAACAAGCGCACGGTGCACATTCCAAGAGTTGATATGATTGTTCCTTCAACTACTAGGCATACTATGACAACCACATCCGTTGTTGTCAGGACTACATCACCTCCACCATGTGACACATCGCCCCCGAGAGTGGCTACATCATCTGAGTTGATCATAAGAGGTAATGACAAAGGTGCCGATCTTCCATCTCTACATGAGAATGATGAATGCTTTGTCAATTTGAATGCACCATCTGATGAGCTACCCACTACTTTGATCGCACCACCTATTTTAGAGGACTACGTTGATAATTTGACTTTGCCATGTGATCAAACAACTGAAATACCAACAATTTTGAGTGCACCCATTGAATTAACTATTGATGCAAAAGAACCAATGTTTAATCATTTTGATATGACGTCTAATCTTGGTGATGATTCTGTGTTGAATGACTTATTGCATGTTTGCTTATTTAAGCATGTTGTAGCATGTAAATTTGATGCAAGTAAGGTTTATTCACCAATGTTGGGATGGTTTAATGATGAACATTGTCAATCTTTTGAAATGAATAAGAGCTTCACTTATATGTGCAAACTGAGTTGCAATATTTTCATGCCTTCTACTTCTTGTGCTAATTTTTTGGCTTTAGATTTTATGAACTATGCACGTTACTCATCTATTCATGTGTCATATATGCAAAAATCAAGGGAAGTAAAAATGGATGATATATACATATACAACATGTACACCTTGTCTCTTTTGTTAGCCACATTTCAGATTAAGCAACGCCGAGGACGGCTTTATTTTCAAGAAGGGGAGGATGATGAGGACATGACTACCTTGGATATGACCAAAAATATTGCATATATGCATATTTGTCAGGTGATTTCTAGTGCAAACTATTCAATAATCTATTTATGTTATCGAGAACAAAAATACTTCACACACTTTTGTGTTTTGTCTAATTCCAGGTGTATGGGACATTTGTACAATCCACATAAGAAGATAAGGAAGAAAGAGATGTTTATTTGCTGTCCAAAAAGTTCTTTCTCGTCACTTTTGGCCCAAGAGAAGATAGAGTCCAAGTCTCTCACGTTCTGGATTCAGATTCGGACTGCACAGACATACCTGACTCAAAACGCACACAAGTTTTTCATACGGACTCCGAATTGGGTGATTCGTTTTTTGTTGGAAACTAGATTTCGTGCACTTTCCAACCCAATTGGAATCACCTTCAAATTCGTCCGGAGCGTTGAGTTGTGGACGAAACAGCTGATGCTGCAGCAGAATCCGAGTCAAACTACAAGTCCAAAGGTGTTACATCACCTCCACTTGGGCCCATGAGCCTTGTACGACCTAGGGTTAGTTTTAGGCTGCCTTGGGACGTCCTCCCACCTCCTTGGCCGCCACCCCTTGCTCCTATATAAGTAGATCCATCTAGTAGCTTTTTCCTTGGGATTTGTTTAGTTAAAAGTTAGCCATTGCAACTTCGTGTACTTCGTTTGTGTCCAACGACCAGACCAAGACCGCTTACGGATCCCCACCATTATCAATACCTCATATATATTTGCAATATTCAGATTGCTTTATCATATTCTTGCTTGTTCTTTGATTGCTTGCAGGAATAGACCTTCGTGGTCAGGCTGACCGTGCTTCCGGCATCGTCAGTAACCTCAGGAGATTGGTTTAGCGATTGCTAAGGCGCAACGTCGTGCACGTTTGTAGTCGGATTGTCAAAGTCGTCTCCACCAAATCGATAGTTATCATCTCATCGAAAGATCGGGACCCTCGCCTCTATCATGAGGTAGGAACCTAATACCTTTTGATCACCCCGGGAATATATGTTATGCTCTATTATTGCTTGGCCATGCTCGTAGATGGGGATTGGATCGTCATGTACATGGAAGTTGGGAGAGTTATTAATTTTGGATAACATTAAGGTGGCAACTTTAATACACATCCGGGTGGATTGGTTGGGGCACCTGGAGAATCCAGTGTTTGTCCATTTGGGAAATCCCGGAGTACCCGTGTGATCTTTCCTCGGTTCGCCACTCAGGCTCAAAGGGATCATATGATATTTCATGACTAGAAACTTCCGTGTGCAGCCACAGGCCATTATGGCTCTGGCATAGTTGAGTAAGTTGTATGAGCTCTCGACGAGGTGGACTAGCAGAAGTAGGGGAAAGTAGGTGTACCGGTCTGCCCGGAATAGAGACTTAATGCTTCAGAAAGACTATGTCTCGATCTTTCGATCATGGATGCCGTCGAGTCTTGTGGGGAAAATTGCGCAACCTCTGCAGAGTGTATAAACTAATCATGGTTAGTCGTGTCCTCGGTTATGGACATCTTGAGTATCTGGAATTGGATATTATTAATCACTCTTTAAATTAATTGAATTGGGTTTGATGATGATACTTGTTTAACTGGGATTTGAGTTGGAGGAACCTTCTCAAATATTGGAACAACTTGGCAGTAGTATAATAAATTTATTCCTTTGTTGTAGGAAAAAACTAGCTTTATGCAAAATCATAAACTTAGAGCCTCCACCAGCCAAATATTGCATGTAGATATAGTTCTTGCATTCATTGCTTTACAGTGTGACTTTGTCAGCATATTCAATGTGCTGACCTACACGGCTGCAACGTCTCCTGTTGCAGACTACTCAAACAATGAATAAGGTGTGATAGGTCATTGTCATGCACTCAGCTATGTCGTTGGAGTTGATGGACTCATTTACCTTCGAAGCTTCCGCAATTATTTAGTTTAGATGGCGTTCAGCCATACTATTTTATGTATTCATACTCTTTATGAGTACCTTGATGTAATAAGTGTGTGGCTGAACTCTCTTATAATTCCTCGAGTACTATGTGTGTCAGCATTACCAATCCAGGGATGACACTTAAGCACAGAGACTTCGGTCGATTGGGATCATGGTCGCTACAAATTCCCACCTACTCCTCCATATATACAGCCCATAGGGCGTCGTTTAGACTTTGGGTTTTGTTTAGATTAAAAGTTCGCCATAGCTACATCTTCGCGTACTTCGTTTTTGTTCAACAACCAGACCAAGACAGAACGCCATCTTGATCAATAAAGCTTTCATCTTATATTCTCAATATCCATATTGCAATCTCAGTTTCTTGCTTGTTTCTTCGTTTGCTTGCAGGAAATAGACCCTCGTGGTTAGGTTGATCGTGCTCCGGCATGGTCAATAACCCCTCGGAAGTTGGTTTTGTGATTGCTAAGGCACAACGTCTTCGCACGTTCGTAGTCGGATTGTCAAAGTCGACTCCCACACAAAATGATAGCTATCTCATCGAAACATCAGGACACCTTCGTCTCTATCAAGTGGTATTAGATTTCCAGGTTGCTCGGTGAGATTTTACAATTTTTCGTAGTTTAGATCAAGTCTGTTCTTCATACCTACAGTCCATGAAAAAGCCAAAAAAATTAGGGTTAGTTCATCATATCCGAACCAATCTGAGCCATTGCATAATCTTTTTAGGGTTTTGCATTGTTGAATTTGCGGTTGCATCGTCGTGTCTCGTTGCTAGTCTTAGTGTCTAGTCCTTTAGAGTTTCAAGTTTTGTTCACAAGTTGTCATGCCTCCGGTGAACCATCGTCATCACCGCTGCCATATACCACCATCGTCATCACCGCTGGCATATACCACCATCGTCATCACCGCTGCCATATACCACCATCGTCGTCACCGCTGCCATATACCACCACCATCATCACCGCTGCCATATGCCACCATCGTCATCACAGATGCCATATACCACATATTCACCGCCATCACGATAATCCGAGTCCACCTTCATTACAGATTCACCACCAGTTCTTGTTCCACCGCCCTACATATATCCGCCACCAGTCCGAGTTTCCACCAGATTCATCACCGCCGCCATTCCTACTCTAAGTCTAGTATTTGTTCCTTTGTTTTCGATTTCCATATCACGGCATACTCCGAGTTGTGACCAAGTCGGACTCCCCAACTTTAGTGCTACCCGCAGTGGAAAATTCTGGCTAGGCAGTTTTAAGACCATTTGTAGAATTTTTCGAAAAAAATTTGTTGTGGAGCAAAAAATAGTGAAAAATGGAAAAAAAATAAGAGTGTGCTACTCCCTTGTTTACGTGTCGGGCAGTGATTTGGTTAGTGTTCTAGACTCGCGTCTCTAGCACGGTCTAACTAAGGACCACCACGCTACCGTTGTTGAGCGTTTATTCAACTTTGCATCTGTGAATTGATTATTGCTGACCCTTTTTGCTAGCATATTATAAGCCTTCCCAACTCCGCATACATCTATGTCATGCGTTTGACTCTCCCTGGTAATCGCTCTATCCTAGCTTTAGGAGTTTTGACTACAACAGTTGCCGATCACCACCTTCTGCTGGGTAAGAACTGGTAAGAATTTGAGATTTGCTTGACGGATTTGTGATACACCACCACCACCACCACCACCACTTCCTAGTAGTCTATAGGATTATATTCTTGTGTGTTTCCATTGTTTCTAACCATGGCAGGATCACAAGCCGATGAGACTGATTGGGAGAACATGACGAACAAACAGCTACATGATAAATTTCAGCACATGATGAGTGGACAGGTGCAAGATGTGCTAAACAGATTCGAAGAGGCCATGGAGAAGATAGATGGCATTGAGAAGACGTTCAAAACAAAGCTCCATAACAAGTTTAATGAATTACCCGCCCATCTTCCACAACCACCGCCGGCTGCACCTGTCGCACCTCTACAACAACAACAATAACAACAACAATGTCGCTTCCAAATCAAGTGGGACGAGTAGTGCGCGTTCCCCTTGAGCTAGGACAAAATTCTGGTACCGCTACTACTGTTGTAGATGGTTCTGTAGCTCCTGCTACTACTGCAGAGGTGGAGGACACTTACAAGGATGAGGTTGATCAAAATTTGAACTACATGCAACCACCAGCAGGTCGACCTCAGGCATAATATCGCAACGGTAGGGATGCAGCACCACATCAGGTACGATATTATGACCATATTCCTAAACTGAAATTGAATATTCCATTGTTTGAGGGTAGATACATTCTTGATGTATATCTTACTTGGGAGTTCGAAATCGAACAAGGTTTCACATGCTTACAATATCCTGAGGAGAGAGGTGTTGCTGCTACTGTTTGTGAATTCACTAGCTTTGCTTCTGTTTGGTGGTATGAACATTGTAGATTATATCATATTCTAGCGACTTAGGCTGCATTGAAAACTGCTATGCGTACTCGTTGGTTTCCACCATATTATCAACGTGCATTGCTTCAAAAATTGCAGTGTTTAAGATAAGGAATTTTTTTTTGTTGAAGAATATTATCAGGAATTACAAACTGGCATGATTAGATGTGGTATTGTTGAGGATAATGAAGCTATGCTTGCATGTTTTATGGATGGATTAAATAAAGAGATTCAGACCATTCTATAGTATAAGGAGTATAATAATATCACTCGTTTATTCCATCTTTTTTGTAAAGTTGAACGTGAAGTGCAGGATCGACAAGCATTGGCGCAAACAAATTTTTCTGTAGGTCGACCTTCATCATGGACACCACGTACATCCTCTACTCCCACATGTCCTACTATAGCACCACTGACTTCAGCCCCTAATTCCAACTGAGATACAAGAAAACAGGCACCACCACCACCATCTGCCAGGAGTACACCTTCCGGTCCCGCATAGAGCTCTTCTTCATCCATGGCATCAACATGGCAAACACATGATATTATTTCTCGTTGTTGCAAGGGTGGAGGTCGTTATGCGAGAGAATGCCCATCTAAGCGTGTGATTATTGCTACCGAGGATGGTGGGTGAGGGAGTCCTGGATTAGGGGTGTCCGGATGGCCGAACTATGACCTTTGGCCGGACTCCCGGACTATGAAGATACAAGATTGAAGACTCCGTCCCATGTCCGGATGGGACTTTCCTTGGCGTGGAAGGCAAGCTTGGCGATACGATATGAAGATCTCCTCCCATTGTAACCGACTCTGTGTAACCCTAGCCCTCTCCGGTGTCTATATAAACCGAAGAGTTTTAGTCCGTAGGACGAACAACAATCATACCATAGGCTAGCTTCTAGGGTTTAGCCTCTCTGATCTCGTGGTAGATCCACTCTTGTACTACCCATATCATCAATATTACTCAAGCAGGAGTAGGGTTTTACCTCCATCGAGAGGGCCCGAACCTGGGTAAAAACATCGTGTCCCTTGTTTCCTGTTACCTCCACCTAGACACATAGTTCGGGACCCCCTACCCAAGATCTGCTAGTTTTGACACCGACATTGGTGCTTTCATTGAGAGTTCCTCTGTGTCGTCACCTTGAGGCCCGATGGCTTCTTTGATCGTCAATCACGACGCGGTCCAGGGTGAGACTTTTCTCCTCGGATAGATCTTCGTATTCGGCGGCTTCGCACTGCGGGCCAACTCGCTTGGCCATCTGGAGCAGATCGAAAGCTACGCCCCTGGCCATCAGGTCAGGTTTGGAAGCTTAAACTACACGGCCGACATTCACGGGGACTTGATCTTCGACGGATTCGAGCCACGACAGAGCGGGCCGCACTGTCTCGATGGGCATGATCTAGCCCTGCCGCCGGACAGCGCCCAGAGCGCCGCTCAGGTGTCCGCTCCGACCATTAGCCCGGAGCTGACTGCGCTAATCAGGGACGGACGGTTAGACGTCGCCCCAAGAGCCGCGATCTCTATGGCTATAGATCCGAATACCAGCCTAGTCCTTTGCAAGGCACGTGACTCCAAGGTGCCGGACTCCGTTCCGGACTCTGAATCTTCCGCACCCCTTCTGATCGAACCCGATTGGGCTCCGATCATGGAGTTCACCGCCGCGGACGTCTTTCAGCACTCGCCCTTTGGCGATATCCTGAATTCACTAAAGTCTCTCTCTTTGTCAGGAGAGCCCTGGCCGGATTACGGTCAGCATGGTTGGGATGCGGACGACGAAGAAATTCGAGGCCCACCCACCACCCACCTCGTAGCCACTGTCGACGATTTAACCGACATGCTCGACTTTGACTCCGAAAACATCGACGGTATGGACGCCGATGAAGGAGACGACCAAGACCAGCACCTATAGGGAACTGGAAAGCCACCTCGTCATATGACATATACATGGTGGACACCCCCAAAGCAGGGGATGGCGAGGAAAAAACGGAGGATGACCCCTCCAAGAAGCAACCAAAGCGCCGACGTCAGCGGCGCCGCTCTAAGTCCCGCCAAAGCAAAAATGGCGATTCCGGCACCGGAGATAACAACACACCGGTCAGTGCCGAAGATAACCCCCTCCAGCAGGATTCAGTGCAGGAGGACGAAGGAGCCAGCCCTCATGAGAGAGCGGCCGACAGAGAGGTCGAGGACGACAACTATATGCCTCCCTCCGAAGACGAGGCAAGCCTCGACGACGATGAATTCATCGTGCCAGAGGATCCCATCGAACAAGAGCGTTTTAAACACAGGCTTATGGCCACGTCAAGCAGCCTCAAGAAAAAACAGGAGCAGCTTAGAGCTGACCAAGACTTGCTAGCCGACAGATGGACCGAAGTCCTGGCGGCCGAAGAGTATAAACTCGAGCGCCCCTCCAAGAGCTACCCAAAGCGCAAACTGCTATCCCAACTTGAGGAGGAAGCAACTAAACCTACATCGCCAGCATACGATGCGCCCGATCGGCCACCCCGTGGCCGCGACAGAGAGGCCTTCAGGCCCTCGACCCAAGCTGCACCCCGGCATTGCTCAAAACATACCAGAGTACGGGGAGACGCAACAGACCTGCAAGACATATTGGAGAACAAGGCAAGGCAAGCAAGATCGATCTACGGATCTCATGGGCGCCCCGCTTCACGTGACGCCAGCCGTCACGCCGTACATGATAAGTACGGCCAGGCCGAATACAACAGACCAAGCTCATCTGAGCTGCGTCGTGATATAGCCCAATAGAGGGCGCCACACACCCACTATGCTTCACAAACGAAGTAATGGATCATCAAATCCCCGAGGGATTTAAACCCGTGAACATCGAATCATACGATGGCACAACAGATCCTGCGGTATGGATCGAGGATTATCTCCTTCATATCCACATGGCCCGTGGTGATCATCTACATGCCATCAAATACCTCCCGCTCAAGCTTAAAAGACCAGCTCGACATTGGCTTAACAGCCTGCCACCAGAGTCAATTAGTTGCTGGGAGGACATGGAATCCGCATTCCTTGACAACTTCCAGGGCACTTATGTGCGACCACCAGATGCCGATGACCTAAGCCACATAATCCAGCAGCCAGAGGAATCGGCCAGGCAATTCTGGACACGGTTCCTAACTAAGAAAAATGAAATAGTCGACTGTCCGGACGTCGAGGCCCTTACTGCCTTCAGGCACAACATCCGAGACGAATGGCTTGCCCGGCACCTAGGACAGGAAAAGCCGAAATCTAAGGCAGCCCTCATGATAGAGGCGGGGGTGTCCCGATCTTTCGATGAGATGGCAACTATCGATTTGGTGGAGACGACTTTGACGATCCGACTACAAACGTGCACGACGTTGCGCCTTAGCAATCGCTAAACCAATCTCCAGAGGTTATTGACCACGCCGGTGCATGATCAACCTGACCACGAAGGTCTATTCCTGCAAGCAATCGAAGAACGAGCAAGAATATGATAAAAGCAATCTGAATATTGCAAATATGTATGAAGTATTGATAAAGGTGGGGATCCGAAAGCGGTCTTGGTCTGGTCGTTGGACAAAAACGAAGTACACGAAGTTGCGTTGGCTAACTTTTAACTAAACAAATCCCCCAGGAAAAGCTACTAGATGGATCTATTTATATAGGAGCAAGGGGTGACGGCCAAGGAGGTGGGAGGACGTCCCAAGGCAGCCTAAACTAAATCTAGGTCGTACAAGGCCAATGGGCCCAAGTGGAGGTGATGTAACACCTTTGGACTTGTAGTTTGACTCGGATTCTGCTGCAGCATCAGATTGTTTCGTCCACAACTCAACGCTCCGGACGAATTTGAAGGTGATTCCAATTGGGTTGGAAAGTGCACGAAATCTAGTTTCCAACAAAAAAAGAATCACCCAATTCAGAGTCCGTATGAAAAACTTGTGTGTGTTTTGAGTCAGGTATGTCTGTGCAGTCCGAATCTGAATCCAGAATGTGAGAGACTTGGACTCTATCTTCTCTTGGGCCAAAAGTGACGTGAGAGAACTTTTTGGACAGCAAATAAACATCTCTTTCTTCCTTATCTTCATATGTGTATTGTACAAATGTCCCATACACCTGCAATTAGACAAAACACAAAAGTGTGTGAAGTATTTTTGTTCTGGATAACATAAATAGATTATTGAATAGTTTGCACTAGAAATCACCTGACAAATATGCATATATGCAATATTTTTGGTCATATCCAAGGTAGTCATGTCTTCATCATCCTCCCCTTCTTGAAAATAAAGCCGTCCTCGGCGTTGCTTAATCTGAAATTTGGCTAACAAAAAAGACAAGGTGTACATGTTGTATATGTATATGTCATCCATTTTTACTTCCCTTGATTTTTGCATATATGACACATGAATAGATGAGTAACTTGCATAGTTCATAAAATCTAAAGCCAAAAAATTAGCACAAGAAGTAGAAGGCATGAAAATATTGCAACTCAGTTTGCACATATAAGTGAAGCTCTTATTCATTTCAAAAGATTGACAATGTTCATCATTAAACCATCCCAACATTGGTGAATAAACCTTACTTGCATCAAATTTACATGCTACAACATGCTTAAATAAGCAAACATGCAATAAGTCATTCAACACTGAATCATCACCAAGATTAGAGGTCATATCAAAATGATTAAACATTGGTTCTTTTGCATCAATAGTTAATTCAATGGGTGCACTCAAAATTGTTGGTATTTCAGTTGTTTGATCACATGGCAAAGTAAAATTATCAACGTAGTCCTCTAAAATAGGTGGTGTGATCAAAGTAGTGGGTAGCTCATCAGATGGTGCATTCAAATTGACAAGGCATTCATCATTCTCATGTAGAGATGGAAGATCAGTACCTTTGTCATTACCTCTTATGATCAACTCAGATGATGTAGCCACTCTCGGGGGCGATGTGTCACATCGTGGAGGTGATGTAGTCCTGACAACAACGGATGTGGTTGTCATAGTATGCCTAGTAGTTGAAGGAACAATCATATCAACTCTTGGAATGTGCACTGTGCGCTTGTTCTCCTCGTGGCCAACACGTCGTTTTATTTCCTGTTCAGCTTTGCAAGCAAGATGAAACAAATGGTCCATAGGATAACACTCTTCATGAATTAGTATCTCTTGAATATCACGGTTTAATCCTCCCCAAAATCTATCCATAAAATCATCTTCACTTTCTTCTAAAGAGGAATGCAACAAGGTAGTTTGTAAATCATCATAATATTTTGTTACAGTTTCACTACCTTGTTTTAAGTGTTGCAACTTCTTAATCATGTCACGAGTATAATAAGCAGGGACGAAAGTATGTCGCATGGCAAGTTTCAAATCATCCCAAGTAGTAGGTACATAATCAGGGTGTAACCGACAATATTCACTCCACCAAACCAAAGCATAACCAGTGAAAGAACCAACCGCAACCTTAACCTTTTTATGTTCATCGAAATTATGGGAAGCAAATATATTTTTTATGTCGAACTCCCATTCAATATATAAAGCAGGTTTAAAACGGCCATTAAATGGTGGTATAGATACATTAACCTGATCATGTGCATTTGGATGTTTGTGCACCTCTCGTGACGGTTGTGGTATTTGCAAAGGTGGTGGCACGTCTCCCGCGATCGACGAAGCCCATGAATTGACTCTGGATCCTGTCATGATTAGTAGAACAAGAAACAAAACCCAAAAATAATGTTCCTATAACTACTAGGATGTGGTGGTAAAACGCTCACAGTAAAGCAAATATCAATGTCTTACACGTTCTTACCATGCAGCAGGTGGTAATCGGCAACCAGCGGTGTCAAGTAACTCCGAATATTGAGTAAAGCGATTGCCAGGGGAGCGTACGTATACACGGTGTAGAAATATGTGGAGCAGGGTTGGCTATATATGGTAGCAAAAGATTAGCAATAATCAATTCAAAGATGCAATGTTGAATAAACGCTCAACGACGGTACTGTGCTGGTCCTAGGCTAGACCGAACTAGAGACGCGAGCCTAGAACACTAATGAGGTCACGTCGTAGCACAACCAGCATCAATGAAGGATACAAAGTAGCTCTGGACAGCAAGATATAAGTGAAGATCACAACGGCAGTAAAGATAATGATGTGAAACAATAGCCAAGCTGTTTTACTGAACAGTGCACAAAACAGATTCCAATCCGAATTCAGGTACGAGATTGATTCTAGATAGATCCAATTTTTTTTCTTCTCTCTTTTTTTTCTCACGCTTTTTTTTCTTTTTCTTCTCCCTCTTTTTCTTTTTTTTCTTTCCTTTTTTCTCTTTTTTTTCTTTATCTTCCTTTTCTCCCTCTTTCCAAGACAAACTAGATAAGATGCAGATTCGATCAGGCGAAGATGTGAGTGACCTCAACTATGATTATGACAATAAACAGTGCGTAGCACGTGGTGGAAATTGGTGGATTGGATGGTGGACAGCGGATGGGATAATGATGCAGCGGCTGCGTGACTAATGTGAACAGAACTCGAAACTCTAAAGGAACTAGACACTAAGACCAGCAACTCGACACGACGATGCAACCGATAATTCAACTATGCAAGCAATGAAAAGAAAATTGCAAAGTCTCAGACTGGCTTGGACCAAGGATGAATAGATCTAACTCTTTTTTGTGACTTTTTCTTGGACAATAGGTAAGAAAATAAATCTAATCTAGGAAAACTGGAAATTCTCACCGAGCAACCTGAAAACTGATACCACTTGATAGAGGCGGGGGTGTCCCGATCTTTCGATGAGATGGCAACTATCGATTTGGTGGAGACGACTTTGACGATCCGACTACAAACGTGCACGACGTTGCGCCTTAGCAATCGCTAAACCAATCTCCAGAGGTTATTGACCACGCCGGTGCACGATCAACCTGACCACGAAGGTCTATTCCTGCAAGCAATCGAAGAACGAGCAAGAATATGATAAAAGCAATCTGAATATTGCAAATATGTATGAAGTATTGATAAAGGTGGGGATCCGAAAGCGGTCTTGGTCTGGTCGTTGGACACAAACGAAGTACACGAAGTTGCGTTGGCTAACTTTTAACTAAACAAATCCCCCAGGAAAAGCTACTAGATGGATCTACTTATATAGGAGCAAGGGGTGACGGCCAAGGAGGTGGGAGGACGTCCCAAGGCAGCCTAAAACTAAATCTAGGTCGTACAAGGCCAATGGGCCCAAGTGGAGGTGATGTAACACCTTTGGACTTGTAGTTTGACTCGGATTCTGCTGCAGCATCAGATTGTTTCGTCCACAACTCAACGCTCCGGACGATTTTGAAGGTGATTCCAATTGGGTTGGAAAGTGCACGAAATCTAGTTTCCAACAAAAAAAGAATCACCCAATTCGGAGTCCGTATGAAAAAACTTGTGTGCGTTTTGAGTCAGGTATGTCTGTGCAGTCCGAATCTGAATCCAGAATGTGAGAGACTTGGACTCTATCTTCTCTTGGGCCAAAAGTGACGTGAGAGAACTTTTTGGACAGCAAATAAACATCTCTTTCTTCCTTATCTTCATATGTGGATTGTACAAATGTCCCATACACCTGCAATTAGACAAAACACAAAAGTGTGTGAAGTATTTTTGTTCTGGATAACATAAATAGATTATTGAATAGTTTGCACTAGAAATCACCTGACAAATATGCATATATGCAATATTTTTGGTCATATGCAAGGTAGTCATGTCCTCATCACCTCACGACACTCATGACCCGCTTCTGCGCGAGCGAAGACAGCTGGCTAGCTCGTAGCAATAACATAACCAAGAGCCCTGGTAATTCGGATACCAAGGACAACAATGGCAGGTCACGTCGCAACAAACACAAGCGCCGCATTAACGGCGACAATACTAAGGATATGACAGTCAACGCCGGATTCAGAGGCTCTAAACCCGGTCAGCGGAAGAAGCCATTCAAAAGAAACCCTCCAGGACCATCCAACTTAGACCAAATACTCGACCGCTCGTGCCAGATACACGCACCCCCGAACAACCAGCCAACCACACCAACAGGGATTGTTGGGTGTTCAAGCAGGCAGGCAAGTTAAGTGCCGAAACCAGAGACAAGGGGCTGCGTAGCGATGATGAGGAGGAGCCCTGGCCGCCGAAAAACAGAGGACAGAAGGGATTCTCCCCGCCAGTGCGGACGGTGAACATGATATACGCAACCCACATCCCCAAAAGGGAGCGGAAGCGTGCTCTCAAGGATGTCTATGCGTTGAAGCCAGTCACCCCAAAGTTCAACCCATGGTCCTCCTGCCCGATCACTTTTGATCGGAGGGACCACCCCACTAGCATCCGTCACGGCGGATTCGCCGCATTGGTCCTAGACCCAATTATCGACGGATTTCACCTCACCAGAGTCCTAATGAACGGCGGTAGCAGCCTGAACCTGCTTTATCAGGATACAGTGCGAAAAATGGGTATCGATCCCTCAAGGATTAAACCCACAAAGACAACCTTTAAAGGCGTCATACCAGGTGTAGAAGCCAGCTGTATAGGCTCGGTTACACTCGAAGTGGTCTTCGGATCCTCGGACAATTTCCGAAGCGAAGAGTTAATCTTCGACATAGTCCCATTCCACAGTGGTTATCACGCCCTGCTCGGACGAACCGCATTTGCAAAATTCAATGCGGTGCCGCACTACGCATATCTCAAGCTCAAGATGCCAGGACCTCGCGGAGTCATCACGGTAAATGGAAATACCGAACACTCTCCCCGAACGGAGGAGCACATGGCGGCCCTGGCAGCAGAAGTACAGAGTGGCCTCTCAAGGCAATCCTCCAACCCAGGTGTCAAACGTCCGGACAACCTCAAGCGAGCCCGAAGTAACCTACAACAAATCCGGCTGGCACGTTCCGAGCAAGCATAGCAGTGCGGCCCCAACCCCAGCCCTCGCCAGATGGTGATATCGGTACCACGCGTACATAATTACGCCTTAGAGATACCATGGGCATAAGGGGAGGGGCACAACTACGGCACGCCCAGAATGCGGCTCAACCGCACTACGTGGCTCCCTATTCCGCCGTTTCCTTTTTATACACTTTCTGGACCCAACTATTCGGAAGGCCTGTCCGGCAACACACTCGCCGAACATACAATGCAACAGCCAGGGAGAAAACAAGCCGCGTCAAATGTCCAGGTGGTCTCTATAACGAGCTTAATACCTGTTTTACTTAAAATCCCACAACTTGCCCCTAGAGGGGGACATGTCAAATAATATCATCTCTTGCTTATCGCACTACTTGTATCATTCTGCTTTCGCAGCAGCCCTTTTTTAATAAACAATACATAGCTCTTATCTATTATTGTACTCATCTATTTTTTATATATACAAATATGTTCAGTCATGACATTCTGCAACCGTACACTTTGGTACGGCCAATACACCAGGGGCTTAAGCACCCCATAACATGGTGTGAGAAGACCGAACACTCTCATGAGTGCGGCACCCCGAACTTATAGCACTATATGCATCGGCTCCGAATCATGTCTTCGGTCAATAGTTGGGTTTGCCCGGCTCCCATGTTTTGGTACCTTACGTTCCGCAATGTAGGCTAAGGTAGCACTGGGAGAACTACTGCGATCGTGCCCCAGTTGAGCTGGGTTAACACCTCAGTAGAGAAAGCTAAAACTGACCGTCATGATAGTGCGAGAGACCGGTCGCTGTTCGTGAGGTTTTTCGAGTCCTTAAAGACTTATGCCGCTTAGAGCGAGGAACCGGACTTATCCGGCCTAGGCGTGGATAGCGCCCCGAACTCGGTCTTCCGAATACTAGGGGCTTCGCCGAAATTTAAAATTATAGAATTCTATGGCTAAGTGAGAGTGATAAAGAATTATAAGTCCGACGGCCTGGTTCGTTGTGCTCAGCGCCTCCCTAGATGGACCCAAGAATGGGAACAAGAGCGCTTAGGTTTACCCCGAACACCCCAGCACTCGTGGCATGGGGGTCGAAGCCGACGACTTGCATCTCTCAGATTTGATAAACGGCCGCACAAAAGGTAATATTTTAAATTAACAAGCATTGCTTAACGCACATGAACAAAGTTTTCAGTGTACAGGATAACAAATGCGAGTCTACTCAAAAATTACATCTTTGGAGCATTCGTCCGCTATACGGCGAGCACCCTTCATGTTGCCCTTATAATACATCTTGGGCGTGCGATACTCCTTGCCCGGCGGTGGCGCGTCCGTCAAAAGCTTCTCAGCGTCCAGCTTGCCCCAGTGCACCTTAGCATGGGCAAGGGCCCGACGGGCACCTTCGATACAGACGGAGCGCTTGACGACCTCAATCCACGGACACGCGTCCACCAGCCGCCGCACCAGACCAAAGTAGCTCCTAGGCATGGCTTGTTCGGCCACCTTGTGGAGCTCGACCAGCTGCTTCAGCTGGTCGCTCAGGGGCACCGGATGTTTGGCCTCAGCATACTGAGACCAGAACACTTTTTCCGTCGAGCTCCCCTCTTTGGCTCGGTAGTATGCGGCGGCATCAGACACACTACGGGGCAGATCGGCAACACTCCTGGAGAGCTCCGGATTCGGGTAAGTAGCAGATAATTAACTTTTATATTCTTGCTTTGCATAAAGAATGCCTTACCCGCCGCTATCTTCTTCATCGCCTCGATCTCCTGGAGGGCCTTCGGGGCTTCGGCCTTAGCAGTCTTGGCACTCTCAAGAGCCAAGGAGAGCTCGGACTCTCGAGTCTTCGAGTCACGCTCCAAACCCTCGTGTTTTTCCACGAGAGCCTAGAGCTCTTGCCGCACCTCCGCCACCCGCGCCTCCTACTTCTCTCGCTCGGTGCGCTCCAAGGCCGCACTGTTTTCGGCCTTAGAGACCGCCTCCTTCAGGGTCGCCACCTCGGCTGTGGCCCCTACAACATTTACGTTGGTCCTGTCATTTTTTGCAACCAAGCATTTCTATATACATTTACATGTGGTATTACATACCCTCCTTGTCCTCGAGCTGCTTCTTGGCACGGCTGAGCTCATTCTCGGACTGCTCGAGGTTCTCATTCAAGGCATTGACCTCCGCAGTCAGTGCTGCAGAGGTCAGCAGCGCAGCCTGCATTCCCATATTGACACTTTTTATTAGACTCTTGCGTATATCTTTTTAGATCCTCAGCTCGGCTTTTCTTTTCGAACGCCGAACTGAGCATCAGGGGCTACTGTCTATGCGGTAATATTTTTTATATATGTTTTTTAACACATACCTCAAAGCCTATTAACAAGCTTGTACAGGCTTCTGTCAGCCCACTCTTGGCAGACTGAACCTTCTGAATCACCGCACTCATAACAGTGCGGTGTTCCTCGTCGATGGAGGCGCCGTTAAGCACCTCCAGCAAATTGTCCGGCGCCTCCGGATGGACGGAGGTCGCCGGTGTCGTAGGCTTGCCCTTCTTATGAAGGTGCCACCTGTCGGACTCTGGAACCATTGATGGTTCTGGAGCAGTGTCCGGCCCGGGGCCGGACTTAGATCCCTCTGGGGCTTTACCCCCTTTGGGCCTGGAGTCCGGGAGGTCGCCTTGAGGCGCCTCCAGGACCACCTCCTCCTGGTTTAGTCCCTTTCGGGACTCCACCTCGGCGTCGTCCGTAGGGAGAGGGGAGGAGGCCTTCGGAAGTGAAGCACTGTTCACATCCGACGAATCCAAGGAGCCGCTCGTCGAATCGTCGAGCTGAGCCTTGTGCGGACTACATGCCAAATTCGGCGTCAGAAAATGCCAAATAACGGAGAAGTGCCATGAGTTATTTGAATATCCGAATGCTTACAATTTTGCCAGGGGCTTAACCCTGGATGGCCATTCCTCCCCGCCGTCTTCGGCATCGGAGGCGTAGTCCGGCAGAAGGGTCTTCCCCTTCTTGGACCCTCCGTCCTCCCCAGTTGGGGCGGCCTTTCTTTTCTTTCCTCCCCCCGTTGGAGGGGGAGAGGCTTCTGCTTCTTCTTCTTCTCCCTCCTCCTCGTCTTCGGAGGCGGAGGGTGCGTCGGGGTTATCGGGCGAATCCGACACCACCGGGCGCCGGGAACTCTTTCGAGTCCCCGTGGCCTTCTTCTTGGCCTTCTTCTCCGGCACCAAATGAGGTGCCGGAACCAGCAGCTTCGTTAAGCGGGCGTCCGCTGGGTCTTCGGGCAAGGGAGTCGGACAGTCGATTTGTCCGGCCTTCTTCTGCCAGTCCTGTTAAAAAGATGGGAGTTTAGATCCTGCATAGAATCAAATCTATGAAAAACAAATGCCCCGTAAAGGGAAAATTAAGCTCACCGCGCTGGCTTGGCGCTTGGCGCAGAATCCGCGATCCTCGATGACGGGAGGGGAGACCTCGGAGCTCTTGAATAGCACCTTCCAGGCATCCTCGTGCTTTGTGTCAAAGAGCCGATACAGAGTCTGGTGTTGGGCCGGGTCGAACTCCCAAAAGATGAAAGCCCGTCGTTGACACAGGAGAATCCGGCGGAAGAGCATGACGTGGACTACGGTGGCAAGTTTAACCTTCCTGTCGATCAGGTCTTTGATGCAGGTTTGAAGTCTGATCACTTCCGCCGAATTACCCCACAACAGGCCCGTCTCTTTCCAAGATGTGAGCCGTGGGGATGCCAGATCGGAATTCGGGGGCCGCTGAACATTCTGGGTCACGCGGCTCGGTGATATAGAACCACCCCGATTGCCACCCTTTGATAGTCTCTACGAAGGCGCCCTCGAGCCATGTAACGTTGGCTATCTTGCCCACCATCGCACCTCCGCACTCCGCTTGGTGGCCGCCCACGACCTTCGGCTTAACGCTGAAGATCTTCAGCCATAGGTCAAAATGAGACTGGATGCGGAGGAAGGCCTCGCACACGATGATGAACGCCGAGATGTTGAGGATAAATTTCGGGGCCAGATCATGGAAGTCCAGGCCGTAGTAGAACATGAGCCCCCGGACGAACGGGTGAAGAGGAAAACCCAGTCCACGGAGGAAATGGGGAAGAAAAACAACCCTCTCATGGGGCCTGGGGGTGGGGATGAGTTGCCCCACATCTGGAAGCCGGTGCACGATGTCGTCAGACAGGTATCCGACCTTCCTCAGCCTTTTGATTTGCCCTTCCGTGACGGAGGAGGCCATCCTTCTACCTCCCGCTCAGGACATGATCAGAGAAGGTTGAGGTGGGAAGTGCGGGCTTGGGCATTGGAGCTCGAGCGCGCAGGGACGAATAAGCAAAGGAGGAAGAAGGCGTGAATGGAAAGGGCGGATTCTTATCCCCTTATATGGGCGGCCAAAACTACGAGCCCCCACCGGCCTAATAAAACTCGCTTATCTCCCAAGCGCCGCGGTTAATGGCGCAGTTGGGTTACCCACGCCCGTATTGATGAGAATCCCGGAATAAGGGGACACGGTCTCTGCTTTGACAAGACGTGCCAAGGAAACTGCCTCGCTAAACGCGCCGAGGTGGAACAGTAAAATGAATAAAAGCCTGGCCGTGGCGTGATGTCACACTGCGGAATACGTCAGCAGATTAGATTGGTGCAAATGTTATTCTCTCTATGGTGGCATGTGGAACTTATTTTGCAGAGCCGGACACTATCCTGGTGTTCAACATCTTCTATGAAGTATTCGGAGGAGGAACCCGCCTTGCAATGCCGAAGACAACTTGCGCGCCGGAGTCGTCGTCATTGAAGCCTGGTTCAGGGGCTACTGAGGGAGTCCTGGATTAGGGGGTGTCTGGATGGCCGGACTATGACCTTTGGCCGGACTCCCGGACTATGAAGATACAAGATTGAAGTCTCTGTCCCGTGTCCGGATGGGACTTTCCTTGGCGTGGAAGGCAAGCTTGGCGATACGATATGAAGATCTCCTCCCATTGTAACCGACTCTGTGTAACCCTAGCCCTCTCCGGTGTCTATATAAACTTGAGAGTTTTAGTCCGTAGGACGAACAACAATCATATCATAGGCTTGCTTCTCGGGTTTAGCCTCTCTGATCTCGTGGTAGATCCACTCTTGTACTACCCATATCATCAATATTAATCAAGCAGGAGTAGGGTTTTACCTCCATCGAGAGGGCCCGAACCTGGGTAAAAAGATCATGTCCATTGTCTCCTGTTACCATCCGCCTAGACGCATAATTTGGGACCCCCTACCCGAGATCCGCCGGTTTTGACACAGACAGTGGGTATGAGTCCGCTAGGGACTATGATGAGGAGACTTTGGCTGTTATTACGAGTGAAGAACACGGTGGATATGATTCTCATCATGAGACACAATATATGGCTGCTGAAGATGCTGATAGGTATGAATGCTTAGTTGCTCAACGTGTTTTGAGTGTGTATGTGACGCAAGCAGAGCAAAATCAGAGGCATAATTTGTTCCATACAAAGGGAGTTGTGAAGGAACGTTCTGTCCGCGTCATCATTGATGGAGGGAGTTGCAACAACTTGGCTAGATTTGAGATGGTGCAGAAGCTATGGCTCACCACAAGACCACATCCACATCCTTATTACAACAACAGTAAGGTTAAGGTAACATGTACTGTTCGTGTGCATTTTAATATCTCTACATATGCTGATTATGTTGATTGTGATATGGTACCTATGCAAGCATGCTCCTTATTACTTGGTAGACCATGGCAATTTGATAAAAATTCTGTACACCATGGTAGAAACAATTAGTATACTCTTGTTCATAAGGATAAACATATTACTTTGCTTCCTATGTCTCCTGATTCCATTTTGAAAGATGATATTAATAGAGCTAATAAAGCACAACACGAGAAGAATAAGAGTGAAAATCAGATTGTGGCAAAAGAATTTGAGCAACAAATGAAGCCTAATAATAAACCATCTAGTGTTGTTTCTGAAATTAAATTCAAAAGTGCATGTTTACTTGCCACCAAATGTGATATTGATGAGCTAGATTTCAGCAAATCTGTTTGCTATGCTTTTGTGTGCAAAGAGGCATTATTTTCATTCGAGGACGTGCCTTCCTCTTTGCCTCCTGCTGTCACTAACATTTTGCAGGAGTTTGCTGACATCTTTCCACAAGACGTGCCACCGGGATTACCACCTATTTGAGGGATTGAGCATTAGATTGACTTAATTCCCGGTGCATCACTACCCAACCGTGCACCATACCATACCAATCCAGAGGAGACAAAGGAGATTATGCGTCAAGTACAGGAGCTGCTCGATAAAGGTTATATACGCGAATCCCTTAGTCCTTGTGTTGTTCCTATTATTCTAGTCCCGAAAAAGGATGGTTCGCATATGTGTGTTGATTGTAGAGGCATTAACAATATTATTACTATTCGTTATCGTCATCCTATTCCTAGGCTAGATGATATGCTTGATGAATTGAGTGGCTCTACAATATTCTCCAAAGTTGATTTGCCTAGTGGATACCATCAAATGCATATGAAATTGGGGGATGAATGGAAAATAGCATTTAAAACTAAGTTTGGATTATATGAGTGGTTAGTCATGCCTTTTGGGTTAACTAATGCACCTAGTACTTTCATGAGATTAATGAACGAAGTTTTACGTGCATTCATTGGATGGTTTGTGGTAGTTTACTTTGATGAAATATTGATTTATAGCAGATCTTTGGAGGAACATTTGGAACATTTACGTGCTGTTTTTATTGCTCTACATGATGCATGTTTGTTTGGTAACCTTGGGAAGTGCACCTTTTGCACCGACCGAGTTTCTTTTCTTGGCTATGTTGTTACTCCACAGAGAATTGAATTTGATAAAGCCAAGATTGAGGCTATTGAAAGTTGGCCGCAGCCCAAAACGGTCACACAAGTGCGAAGTTTTCTTGGCCTCACTGAATTCTATAGGCATTTTGTGAGAGATTTTAGCACCATTGCTACACCTCTCAATGAGCTTACAAAGAAGGATGTGCCTTTTGTTTGGGGTACCGCATAGGAAGAAGCCATCACGGTGTTGAAAGATAAGTTGACACATGCTCCTTTACTCCAACTTCCTGATTTTAATAAGACTTTTGAGCTTGAATGTGATGCTAGTGGAATTGGATTAGGAGGTGTGTTATCACAAGATGTCAAACCTGTTGCATACTTTTCTGAAAAATTAAGTGGGCCTAGTCTGAATTATTCTACTTATGATAAAGAATTATATGCTCTTGTTCAGACTTTAGAAACATGGCAACATTATTTATGGCCCAAAGAATTTGTTATACATTCTAATCATGAATCTTTGAAACATATTAAAAGTCAAGCTAAACTGAATCGTAGACATGCTAAATGGGTTGAATTCATTGAGACTTTCCCTTATGTCATTAAACACAAGAAGGGAAAAGAAAATGTTATTCCTGATGCATTGTCTCGTCGCTATACTATGCTTTCACAACTTGGCTTCAAAATATTTGGTTTGGAGACCATCAAAGATCAATATGTGCATGATGCTGATTTTAAAAATGTAATGCAGAATTGTAAAGAAGGAAGAATGTGGAACAAGTTCGTCGTTAATGATGGATTTGTGTTTCGTGCTAACAAGCTATGCATTCCAGCTAGCTCCGTTCGTCTTTTGTTGTTGCAGGAGGCGCATGGAGGAGGATTAATGGGACACTTTGGCGTGAAGAAGACGGAGGACGTACTTGCTACACATTTCTTTTGGCCAAAGATGAGACAGGATGTTGAGCGCTTTGTTGCTCGCTGTACTACATGTCAAAAAGCTAAGTCACGACTCAATCCTCATGGTTTATATATGCCTTTGCCTGTACCTAGTGTTCCTTGGGAGGATATATCTATGGACTTTGTTTTAGGTTTACCTCGAACAAAGAAGGGGAGGGATAGCATAGTTGTTGTCGTGGATAGATTCTCGAAAATGGCACACTTTATACCATGTCATAAAAGCGATGATGCTGTTAATGTTGCTGATTTGTTCTTTCGTGAAATTATTCGCTTGCATGGTGTGCCAAATACTATTGTTTCAGATCGTGATACTAAATTTCTTAGCCACTTTTGGAGATGTTTATGGGCTAAGTTGGGGACTAAACTGCTTTTTAGTACTACTTGTCACCCCCAAACTGATGGACAAACTGAAGTAGTCAATAGAACATTGTCTACTATTCTTAGGGCTGTTTTGAAGAATAATAAGAAAATGTGGGAGGAATGCTTGCCTCATATTGAATTTGCTTATAATCGTTCATTGCATTCTACTACTAAGATGTGCCCTTTTGAAGTTGTGTATGGTTTCCTACCTCGTGCACCTATTGATTTGTTGCCTCTTCCATCTTCGGAGAAGGTTAATTTTGATGCCAAACAACGTGCTGAATTGGTTTTAAAAATGCATGAGTTAACTAAGGAAAACACTGAGCGTATGAATGCTAAATATAAACTTGCTGGAGATAAGGGTAGAAAACATGTTGTGTCTGCACCTGGAGATCTTGTTTGGTTACTTTTGCGTAAAGATAGATTTCCTGATTTGTGCAAATCAAAGCTAATGCCACGTGCTAATGGTCCCTTTAAGGTGTTAGAGAAAATAAATGATAATGCATACAAACTTGAGCTGCCTGCAGATTTTGGGGTTAGTCCCACTTTTAACATTGCAGATTTGAAGCCTTATTTGTGTGAGGAAGATGAACTTCCGTCGAGGACGACTTCATTTCAAGAACGGGAGGATGATGAGGACATCAATACCATTGTTACACCCACAGCCCCTGCTGCTATACATACTGGACCAATTACTAGAGCTCGTGCACGCCAACTAAATTACCAGGTACTTTCGTTTCTTGGTAATGATTCTAATGTTCATGAGAATATGATGCTGCCTAAATTGGACACATTTGTTTTGCTTACAAATGAAGGCCCTAGCTTGGAGAAGGATGGACATTGGAGCAAGAGAAAGCACGGAGATGATGGCATGCGCAAGGGGAACAAGAACGGAGTTACGAGTGATGATTTCAGGTCTTTGAAGCCACCATAACGAGTGCATGAAGCCTTGGAGGAAATATACAAGATGCCACTTCATAAATTTCGTCCAGAGGCTATTATAGGTGTTGCGTCACCTTTTTATTGGGCCAGGCCCATGTAATTTCGAAATACATTAGTATAGGCTCTTTTTAGAGTCCGTATGTGTGGGGAAGCAAGAGATAGGGTTGATTTCGGACCCCTCCACCAAGGGCCACGAAATTCCCCCTCTCTTCGTCCATATATACAGCCCTTAGGGCACCGTTTAGACTTTGGGTTTTGTTTAGATTAAAGTTCGCCATAGCTGCAACTTCGCGTACTTCGTTTGTGTTCAACGACCAGACAAAGGCGTCACAGAACCCAAAGTTTTATTGATCAAGGTGGGGTTCTGTGACGCCTTTGTCTGGTCGTTGAACACAAATGAAGTACGCG